>NC_064641.1:709225156-709525156 GCF_023864345.2 Schistocerca serialis cubense | reverse complement strand
CGATCCGTAGAATGCCAGATTTCTTTCTCCTGATAACGACGTCCTCTTGAGTAGTCCCCGCCCGGAGATCAGAATGGGGGACTATTTTACCTCTGGAATATTTTACCCAAGAGGACGCCATCATCATTAACCATACAGTAAAGCTGCATGCCCTCGGGAAAAATTACGGCTGTAGTTTCCCCTTGCATTCTGCCGTTCGCAGTACCAGCACAGCAAGGCCGCTTTGGTTAGTGTTACAAGGCCAGATCAGTCAATCATCCAGACTGTTGCCCCCGCAACTACTGAAAAGGCTGGTGCCCCTCTTCAGGAACCACACGTTTGTCTGGCCTCTCAACAGATACCCCTCCGTTGTGGTTGCACCTACGGTACGGCTATCTGTATCGCTGAGGCACGGAAGCATCCCCACCAACGGCAAGGTCCATGGTTCATGGGGGGCTTTCATACACAGCACTAGTCAAAAACAACTGGAACCTCTCGCACACGGGATTCTGCGTGGCATACGCAGTTATTGGCAGCATAGAGATAAGTCTACTTTAGATAAGCTTCATACGTGAGACCGAACTTGAGGACAGTAAATCATCGATGCGACTGGTTCTGAAGTTCATGAACATAAAACAGGAATGTCGGACAGTTGAATAGCGTAGTGGTTAAGACACATTTCTCACGTGTGGAAGGTAGCGGGTAAAAAAAACCTCGTCACATGCGTTTAAATTTTTTATTTCTAATTCTTATCTAAATTGCTTTCATTATTACTTTTATGCAATAAATCGATTTTCATTGCTAATACTTCGACACGTCATTTTCATCATCGTACTGAATTTTTATTTGCTTTTATTTTTTTCTTCCCACTATTCTTTTTTCGTCTGGAATCTGCATGTGTCGCCCATAACCAGGACTCCTCGTCCAGTGGCATCGCGGCAGCTCGTGTAGCCATTGTAATGTGAGTTTTACGTAATCAATGAAAGAGAGAAATTAGTTTGCTTTTAGTGCTCAAACTGAAATTTTTTCAGTCTTGAGTTTGCTCGTGGAGGTTATCTTTAATGGTCGTAAACAATGCTGCGTATTGTTGACCACCATTTTCTCGTATACAGTGTACATCATGAGGTTGTGGTTAGGTTAGGAGATGAGTTTAAATTCAGTGTTACAAAATGCATCGTCTGCTGCACTTCTTCAGTCATTGGTCACTTAAAGTCAGCTATCGCCAGAACATTTCGCGTTCCCGTCATACTTCATGGCGGTCGCTTCCAACAGAAGCTCCGCATCACACGTGTAATAGCACTAATGAAGTGACCCGCTGTGTTTGTGAGTCGTACATAACCGAGCGATAACCGACAGCAGATATGGCAACGCTGTAACGGCAAGTGACAGACGTCAACTAACAAATAACTAGTCGGACTTTACGTCACCATGTTCTCTCACTCACTTTATGACGTACATGGCATCGGTTATTAATCGATGTCACGTTCAGCACATCCGATGTTCTCAATTCTGACATTGCTGAAGTTCCATATTTCACATAAAACTATTCAGAAACAATGTTTTCGGACATAAACTACACAACTGTGAAAAGAATCTCTGACAGCCGTCTCGTGGTCAACAACATGACGAGATCTTCCCCTACCACCGATTCCATGAAATAACAACATACTACTGGGTGAACTGCGGTTACGTTGTCGCCAGTCGTTTTAACGCTCCGCTGATCTTTGATGTACCAGGAACAAAACAACGCTTTGTAATTTCAGTAAATGTCGCGACTTGCAGACGGCAGTATGTATGTAACACTACCTCACTTAAGATTTCCCTGCCATAAAGATCCGCCGTTTCTCTGAAATGTACATCGTTAAGAAACCTCCATAGCAGTTATCTGACAGCTTACTGAATGATCACCAAACAGCTTATCAGTAACAAGTCCGATTAATTTCGCCTTCACAGATGAATCACGCGAGGCTCAATGCCCAAGGAGGGCAGTTTACCACGGTCCGGCATGCAATTTTACCATGCTATAAAAGCCGGTTTTGAAAGAACAATGAAAAACAACATGGCGAGAGATCTAAACCGGTGTCGGCGCTAAAGCCACTCATTTCCGACAGCACCGACGCAGCAAGGCTTCGTTTGCTACTACAGCCATACTCTTCCAGTTTCACACCATGCAGACATCTTGTCTAAATGATATTAAAATTCATTTTGAACTCCTGGTTTTACTAGACGGTACACGAAGGCATCATCTGCAAACAGTTATAACACATTACGACATTATTACATGTAAATAATGTGCCAAGACATCGTTTTCTTCTTCTGAATTCTTTTCTCCTCTATTCCGCTTAAAATTTCTACGTTACAATTCTTCTGTACATTGAGAAACTGGTGAATGAAACACAAGAAAAAGTTCTAAGAGCAATTAAAGTCCAGGGAGAATAAATAAAAACTTTGAGGTTTGCCGACGATACTGTAATTCTGTCAGAAACAGCAAAGGACTTGGAAGAACAGTTGAATGGAACAGACAGTGTCTTGAACGGAGGATATAAGATGAACATCAACAAGAGGAAAACGAGGGTGACTGAATGTAGTCTAATTAAATCAGATGATGCTGAGGGAATTAGATTGGGAAATGAGACAAAGTAGTAAAGCAGGAGACAAGGCACTTGAAGTAGCATTTCGGTGCAAAATAACTGATGGCCGAAGTAGAGAGGATGTAAAATTTATACTGGAAATGGCAAGAAAAGCTCTTCTGAAGAAAAACCTGTTAACACTGACTATAGATTTAAGAGTTAGGAAGTCTTTTCTGGAGGTATTTGTTTGGAGTGTAGTCATACATAAAAGTGAAACGTCGATGTTCAGTCTAGGCAAGACAAGAATAGAAGCTTTTGAAATGTGGTGCTAGAGAAGAATGTTGAGGGTTAGATGGGTAGATCATGTAAGTAATGAGGAAGTACTGAACAGCATTGGGGAGAAATGAAATTTGTGGCACAACCTGACCAAAAGAAGCGATCGGTCGATAGAACACATTCTGAGAGAGGGCTTGCACAGCATGGTGAGCTGCAACAAACTAGTCTTTGGATTAAACAACAACAACAACAACAACAACAACCTATCCAGTTTATACTCCTGTGTGCTCTCCACAGTCAAACCGCCATCGCCTCTAACACCACTTTTTCATCGTCGTCAATAATATCCAATTTTCATTTCCACATAGCAAGAAAATTGAGATAATCTTCTCGACAAACTGTTTCTTCTTTTCTGTGTTAACAGACTTATTTAAAAATAAATTTATTTCTCTAAGAGCGCTTAGATACCGCAATTCCATTTTTTTGTTATTTACGTATTTTTTAAGATTTGTTGCTCTTCACGGTTTTGGTATTTTTGCTTGAATTTTTTCACGACTGTTAAAAGAGTCGTTCACGTACCTTGTATACCTTTTCCAGTAAGCGGCTAGATAAATATCCGAATACACTGTTTCGCGGCGATATACCGGGTGATCAAAAAGTCAGTATCAATTTGAAAACTGAATAAATCACGGAATAATGTAGATACATAGGTACAAATTGACACACATGCTTGGAATGACATGCAGTTTTATTAGAACCAAAAAAATACAAAAGTTCCAAAAATGTCCGACAGATGGCGCTTCATCTGATCAGAATAGCAACAATTAGCATTACAAAGTAAGACAAAGCAAAGATTATGTTCTTTACAGGAAATGCTCAATATGTCCACCATCGTTCCTCAACAACAGCTCTAGTCGAGGAATAATGTTGTGAACAGCACTGTAAAGCATGTCCGGAGTTATGGTGAGGCATTGGCGTCGGATGTTGTTTTCAGCATCCGTAGAGATGTCGGTCGATCATGACATACTTGCGACTTCAGGTAACCCCAAAGCCAATAATTGCACAGACTGAGGTCTGGGGACCTGGGAGGCCAAGCATGACGTAAGTGGCGGTTGAGCACACGATCATCATCAAACGACGCGCGCAAGAGATCTTTCACGCGTCTGTCGGACATTATGTGAATTTTGTTTTTCGTTTTGGTTCTAATAAAACCCCATGTCATTGCAAGCATGAGTGTCAATTTTTACCTCTCTATCTACATTATTTCGTGGTTTATTAAGTTTTCAAATTTATACTGACTTTTTGATCACCCAGTATGTTGATAAAATTGTCTTGCGCTTCCAACCGCGTCAAGTGGTCCAAAATCCACGTGCTTTCGACCAAGGAACACTCGGCCGAAATCACGTGGACTTCAAACCACCTGACGCGGCTGGATATGTAGTTTTTGTTTACTTTGTTTTCGATTTAGACTTTTTTTTAATGCGTGAGACCGCTCAATTTTTTCACAGATTTAAAGTAAGGTGTGATTAGCTACAGTAACGCGAAGCGCAAACACACCGAGTTCAGTAAATGTGATCGCCTGTATATGGCGCAGAACTCTGCTTGAGCAGCAGCTGGCCGGCTAACAGCCGGAGCTGTCGCAAAGCAGCAGGCGATGGCGGCGCCGAAGCATCACCGAGGCCGGCCGGGGCTGGCGCCGGCGCCGCCCGCTGCGGAGATTGGATCGGCGCGTCGCGAAATTAGGTGGCGTGCACGCGCTTCCTGTAATAGCGCCATCTCCATCACCATCAGCAAGCTGGCGCCAGCGATTGGAACGCTCTCGCCGAAGACTTTGCCTGGAGCGGCAGGCGCCGGACCAGCTGCGTAACGAGGAGCGCTTAAGTGCTGTCTGCTCCGCCCGACTAAGCGAAAATTAATTTCTCTGACAGCTGGTCGAGCAGCGAAGCAGTCCAACTGTTTGGCAGAAACAATACTGCCACAAATTTCACAAACTGGCAGTTCCTTTCGTGCACTCAGTTTTTAACTATGTACTACACAATGACCTGTTGTTGCTACTGAACAAAATAAATGCTGACCTACTGAGTGTTACTTAAGGTTTTAATTATTTATCGCACGCAAAAAGGCTGTGAAGAAAAAAATTAAGTTACTTAAATTAGATGTAGACGACCATGTGAACAATTTTACTTTTTTTTTTTCAAAACACAGCGTGTTGCCTAGAAGTATCATTGTCCACAAAAGGCGCATGGGTACTAGTACAATATTACTTCTGTGGCTGAAAGAGTAGTTGCCTTTTACTCTATTTCACGTGGAATGTCTTTAAAAAATTCCGTTTTGCTACAACGCACAGAATAATTCCACAGTTTCCACATTTTACAGTCCAATACTCCTGAGGGCAATGCCTACAACTTCCCTTTTGGCCCATACTCTGCCAGGACCAACACCGTCATACTGTACATCAATCACTGGCTCAAGAAGTACTGTCTTCTACTTCTTCTTCTACTTCTTCCTCCTCTTCTTCTTCTTCTTCTTCTTCTTCTTCTTCTTCACTTCTTGTCCATCTAGTAGTCAAAGTCAGTCTTCCTCTTACCAGTGAAGATTAGGCCGTCATTTGTAGTGTCCCAGGTAAGAATTCGCCAATAATTGTGCAATAACTCACCAAGACCTCCTTTTCCCTTTTATCAGCAGTTTTCGTTCCGCAGGAAAGAAACAGCGATACAAAATCGGAAGAAACTGCTACATCGGTAACTGATGCTCGCATAATCTTCCACGGTGTCTGCTAAATATGCTAGGTATTCAGAAACCTTTCACTAGACAGGACAGAATATCGTTGCATTTGAGGGATTAGGCTTTGCTTTCAAGCACCATTGTCGCCCCTCCAACGACGAAATTCGCAACATGTTGCAGAAAATAGATCGCAATTTTGATGCTGCTAGATAACAACATTGCCAAATAAAGGATTAATATCGTGTCACACTTCCTGAATACAGAGACCGTTCATACAGGATTCTGTCGACCTCTGGCGTTTTCTGTTTCGGTATCTATTGGAAAATATTTGTTGTGCACAACTGCTGCAATACCATGTGGTTTTATGCGAACGACAACAGCGGAAAATTGCCAAGGGCTTTCGAAGAACAGCGCACGGAAGTTTGTCCTTAAAGTTCCTGATGTCTTTATGCGCCGGCCGGTGTGGCCAAGCGGTTCTAGGCGCATCAGTCTGGAACCGCGCGACCGCTACGGTCGCAGGTTCGAATCCTGCCTCGGGCATGGATGTGTGTGATGTCCTTAGGTTAGTTAGGTTTAAGTAGTTCTGATTTCTAGGGGACTGAAGACCTCAGATGTAAAGTCCCATAGTGCTCAGAGCCATTTTTTGTCTTTATTTTTTTTTTTGTTTTTTACTGGAAACCTTTACTCCACTATCGTTATTGTTCAAAAATGTTCTAATGTGTGTGAATTCCTAAGGGACCAAACTGTTGAGGTCGTCGGTCCCTAGACTTACACACTACTTTAACTTTTGCTAAGAACAACACACACACACACACACACACACACACACCAATGCCCGAGGGAGGACTCTAACCTCCGGCGGGAGGGGCCGCGCAATCCGTAACATCGCGCCTCAAACCACGCGGCCACTCCGCGCGGCTATAGTTAATGTGCGGTCACTATGCGTAGTTTTGCAGCTTTGGATGAGAAGTATTGACAATGTGAACCAAAATCCTTTGCAGTCTCCCCTGTGTGGCGTAGCGGTAAGAAATTATACAGTCGTTCTTCGTGAATCAGTCAGTCTACTACTGAATGCCGTACCAAAGTCCATACAGTAGTATCTGAGATTATCCTTCACATGCAGATGGAAAAATGAGGCACGGGGTATTCAATTTATAACATGCTTAGACACACGTTCTTTCACACAAAATAATTGGAAAAGCATCAGTACGTAATAAGAATGCATGTGAATTATGTTTTCAAAAATGGTTCAAATGGCTCTGAGCACTATGGGACTCAACTGCTGTGGTCATAAGTCCCCTAGAACTTAGAATTACTTAAACCTAACTAACCTAAGGACATCACACACATCCATGCCCGAGGCAGGATTCGAGCCTGCGACCGTAGCGGTCGGTGCGGTTCCAGACTGTAGCGCCTTTAACCGCTCGGCCACTCCGGCTGGCAATTATGTTTTATAAATAAAAACAAATACTATCCATCTTTGGTAGCTCAATACGTATTTTGTTTTGTGTCATATACCACGTAAGGCCGTCATCAGTAGCCTATAAAATTACAGTTAATTGTTTATGTACACATACTTTGTACTGCAGTGTCTGTATTCTTGGTGTCTGTGTAGTTCGATGTAAATGTCCTTAATAGCCCCTTTGACGATTTACAGCCATATTAAAAACATGAAATGTAGTCGCAAATTGCGAATACAATTCTACACACGCCGTACCACTTACTAGAAATACATGAAAATTTATGCCGGACGGAGACTCGAAACCGAATTTCCGGCTTATGGCGAGCAGTCGCCTTAAGCTCTTCAGCCATCCATGCCCGCCTCCAGGACTGATCCAAACCTCCCATGTCCTAGTGAATGCTAGCTCATCATGTGATTCCTGCACAGGATGGGACAATGTTCCGCTCGTCAATTTGCTCTTGCTTTGTAATGAAACATAGTTATTGCAGTGTCTATATTTTTCAGTGTGTGTAGTTCGATGCAAATGTCCTTCAAACATGCAACACAGACACTGCAATGACTGTATATCTTGCCAAACCAAAGGTAAACTGACGAACAAAATATTGTCTCCCCTGTGAGGGAATCATACAATGTGCGAGAGGTATGGAGCGCAGATACTACGCACTGGAGTGCTCGGACAACCGAAGTGGTTAAAGCGACTGCTAGCGATAAGCGGGAAATCCGTGTTGGAAACCCCGTCCGGCAAACATTTTCATGTATTTCTAGTAAATGGTACAGCTTATGTATAACCGCATTCGCAAGTTGCGACAACATTTCATGTATATTTTGTTATTAGACATTTAGTGTTTTCTGGCAGCATATGTAGCTTATCGGCGGCCAGAGGTGACCGAGCGGTTCTAGGCGCTTCAGTCTGGAACCGCGCGACCGCTACGGTCGCAGGTTCGCCTCGGGCATGGATGTGTGTGAGGTCCTTAGGTTAGTTAGGTTTAAGTGGTTCTAAGTTCTAGGGGACTGATGACATCCGCTGTCAAGTCCCATAGTGCTCAGAGCCATTTGAACCATTTGTAGCTTATCATACTATTTACAATTATAGGGTCGTGATTTATGACTTTTACATTTCCCATTGTTTCCCTCTCCACTGGTTTTCGTGTAGAGTTGGATTGTCACAGTATGGGTACACAGTTGATCTGACATCACAAATGAGCATTTCACATTACATAATATTTTGGCTGCACACGGCTCATGATCTTGCTATAGTGTTGACTGTGAGATCCAAGGAAGTACAGTAGGTGGCAGTGGATTGAGGTGTTGGGTGAGGACGGAGCGGGATGGTGGTGGTGGTGGTGGTGGTGGTGGTGTGCGTCTGCGCGTGTGTTTTAAGATCAATATTTTCGTTAACACGTAAATCGGAGTTAACAATTACGTACATGGTTCCAGCAACGGATAACAATGTCGCCATAGCAGTTCAGTGAGATCGTACTCTGAATGAAACGGTAGTCATTCGAAGCATTTCTAACACTGGCAAATGTCGCACCAGTTCTCCGCAATGGAATTATTTTATCTCATTTCTGACGTCCACTCGCTCTTCCTGGTAATATCTCGTCTTCAATGCGCCGAGGTACAGAAGACTGCGTGTATATTGTACGCTGGCAAGACTCGGTAAACAGCGACGCGAAGGCGGAGAAGATAGGCCGGAGTCCGTGTGTGAGCTGCTCGTGTTGGCAGAGACATTGACCCAGCCGGGGGTCTGCCGGCGCACCGGATGCCAGTGCTTTGCGTCACTTCCGACTCGGCCACACGCTCCATTTATTCTTCGCGTGCTGCCACCTGCTACACCAGCGGACGACTGCCTGTCGCTCATCTTTTGTCGTATGAAGAAGCAGAAAAACGTTATTGAACTTTCGCTTTCCAAAACATACACGCAACATCGCACATCTCTGGTGATTAAATAGCCGATACATCTGTCCATTGCAATATACTAGAATCCCAGGGGTATGCCATTGACACCTTTTCTCAGGGGCAATAGCAATCGACGTTTGTAGCGTGGTAAAGCTTCGTGTTGCGTATAGCACTAACAGATCCTGTGTAATGCTAATACAACAGCTGTGTGGTTGCGAAAAAACAATTATCTTAAAATAAGGCACGCATAGTAATACACGAATGTGACGCACTAATCCGCTCTCGTGGTAGTGTCCACTGCTCAGACAAGCGCCGTGGACGGAAACAGTGCGTTTCATTGCTTTTCTCTTCAGTCGCTAATACTTAAAAAATGGTTCAAATGGCTCTGAGCACTATGGGACTTCTGAGGTCATCAGTCCCCTAGAACTTAGAACTACTTAAACCTAACTAGGACATCACACACATCCATGCCCGAGGCAGGATTCGAACCTGCGACCGTAGCGGTCGCGCGGTTCCATACTGTAGCGCCTAGAACCTCTCAGCGACTACGGCCGGCGCTAATACTTCACTTCAGTTAAAGGAATGCACTGCTGCCATCACACCAATAGTACGACGCTGCACAATATTGCAAATCCATTACAAATGCTAGCTATTGTCCGCACTTCGGGGCTCCCGGACTGTAATTACCGAGCGAAGTAGCACCATGATCACATATTGAGGCGTACTGCGGAGGAGGGTGGTTTAAAACATCTGACCAACCATCCAGATTTAGGTGTCTCCTGGTTTCCCTAATCGTTTAAGGTGAAGGCCGGTATGGGTCTTGTGAGTGGGTACACCTGACTCCATTCTCAGTCGTTTCCCCATCCAAGCGTGTGTTCCTACTTCAATGATCTCGTCGTCGATGGCGTTGGGATAAGCTCTCAACTTACTTACATACTTACTCACTTATTTACTTTCCTCCGTTTGGAATCATTCCAAGGAGAGACTCCACTTTTTCTGGATTCACATTAGTTAGCTTTCGCGCCACTGCAGGGTTATCAGACTGTAGCTATTGCAGAAATGTCATATTTTGTACTACGTGCAGCTAATCGCTGGCGTTAAGAATATCCCACAGCATCAATGTACAAAAAATTTACTTCACCAACTTCCAAAAATTAGAGGGGCCTACAATCTTCCTTTGTACTGGTGCAAAAGCGTGGCGCCTTGCTATGTCACCCGCGGGCTCGGAGACGCTTCAAACAGCGAGGTGTCGACACATGCGGAAAAAAGGCCTGAGCTTGGGTTAATGACGTAACACTGGGAACAAATTTCACCACGATTCTAGCCAACGCCAACGTGGACGTGTCCGACGATGGGAAAGTCGTCGCCCCGCCCCGCCCCCTTACGGAAGTACCGCCAACTCCTCTTGTCTCCTCTAAGACGGAGTTCAGAACAGCGACACCGAGCGCTGAAATCACGATGTTTTCCTATGAGTGGTCCACAAAAACCTTTGACACTTCTCCGTTCAGAATCGACACGAAAATACCTCAAGAGGTGGTATAAAGGGCGTCAATGATTTCATCCCTACCCCTTAGGGAGTTCATTTACACACGTTTCGCCGCCGAAAACGGCAGTCCGATGTTCTTGACAGCCTTTTAAATTGCCGACACCTCCTGGATGACTCAACTCTAATAACGGCGTAGGCTGCAATCCGATTGAATGTGATTTGACACCTTTAGGCTGTAATGTGTCCGTAATTTTTGCTCTGGTATACAGCGTGCAACTACTAGGATCCGTTCATAGCCATTCGTGGAAATATGAACGTGATCCGAAGCAGCAAAGAGTTTACGGTTTTTCAGTCCTCTTGTTTCTTGCCGTCCTGTAGGGTAATCTTGAGGGGAGGGAGTGGGGGTTGGCGGGAGATGCGACGTTGACACATGCATGAATTAAATGGCAAGCATCCCTTTAAGAACACTCATTTCTGCGACATCCTCAGTTCCTTGTGCACCCTTTTATTGAGCTGTTTAAAAATGTAGTTATACAGAAACAACCCTTGACCGATTCCTAGGCACCTGCGGGCAGGCAACCCCTTCGACTACCCTCAGATCCCGCATGCCCGCTAGCAAGCGCTAAAAGGTGAAGCGCTACTCAGTTGTATGGTGTCCAAGTGGTTGCCTACCCACAGGCGCCTACAAATCTGTCGACGATTGTCTCTGCAAAGGTACATTTTTAAGTGCTTGACAAATTTGCTTGGGTGGCGCCGAGGTTGTGTAGATGTGTGCTGAACAGGATGGTCTTACAGGAATCCTTAAACACGAGGCTGAAAAAGCATAAAAACCCTTTTCTGTTTCGGACCTTGTTCACAATTCGTCGAGTGATTCCAGCCTGCATATCGGACCAAACATTGGGGGCGCACTGCATTCCAAAGAGGACAGATCAGATTTAATGGGGCTGCAGCCCCATGACGTTCTTATAGAGGGCTGAATCTTCCGAAGGGTGTCGCTAGTGTCAAAAGGTTGTCAAGAGCGTCGTACACAAGAGAAAAGTAAATTAGTTTGGTTGGTTGGTTTGTGGGATTACAGGGACCAGACTGCTACGGTCATCGGTCCCTTTTTCCAAGTACTAAAAACACCCACAGAGAATGAAAACGATTAACAGAATGGAGCACAGACGACACAGAACAAGAGAAACTGAGACAAAGACCAGACAAAACGAACTAAAATCTCACAGAGTGTGACGGTGGTTGGCCGACCATAGAAATAAAAAAGGAAAAGCCAACCACTTAAAACACATTGTAAAATCAGTTTAAAACCGAAGGCCAAAGGCCAGAATCAACACAAAACAAGAATATAAAACAGAAACACTTAGATTAAATGATAAAAAACCCCTGCCCGAATAAAACGTAAAACTAAGTCAGCCGTAGCAGAGTCATCTGTTAAATGGGCAGGGAGAGTGTCAGGCAGTGCAAACGACTGCCTGAGCACAGCTAAAAGCGGACACTCCAATAAAATATGGACCACAGATAAAACGGAGCCGCAGCGACATAGAGGTGGGTCCTCACGGCGCAATAAGTGGCCGTGTGTCAGCAGAGTGTGCCCAATGCGCAGCCGGCAGAGGACAACAGACTCCTGGCGGGAGACCCGCATGGACGACCGCCACACAGTCGTCGTCGCCTTGATTGGACGGAGGTTGTTGGGCGTGGGCAGATTGCGCCATTCAGCGTCCCAAACCGAAAGAACTTCACGGCGTAAGACTGCCCGCAAATCAGTCTCCGGGAGGCCAATCCCCAGAGATGATCTCCTAGTGGCCTCTTTCGCCAGGCAGTCAACATTCTCATTGCCAGGTATCCCAACATGGCCTGGGGTCCACAAGAAGACCACAGAGCGGCCGCAACGCCCAAGAGTATGCAGGGACTTATGGATAGCCATCACCAGACGAGAACGAGGAAAACACTGGTCGAGAGCTCGTAAACCGCTCAGGGAATCGCTACAGATAACGAAGGACTCACCTGAGCAGGAGCGGATATACTCTAGGGCTCGAAAGATGGCGACCAGCTCAGCAGTGTAAACGCTGCAGCCAGCCGGCAAGGAACGTTGTTCGGAATGATCCCCTAGAGTTAGCGCATAACCGACTCGACCAGCGACCATCGAGCCGTCGGTGTAAACAACACCAGAGCCCTGATACATGGCCAGGATGGTAAAAAGTGGCATCGGAAGGCCTCCGGAGGGACGGAGTCCTTCGGGCTCTGTGCCAAATCGAGCCGAAGGCAAGGGTGAGGCACACACCATGGGGGCGTGCGCAGAGGTGCCCGGAAAAGAGGTGGAACTGGGAAAAACCCAAGCCCAGAGAGGAGCTCTTTGACGCGTACGGCGATCGGAAACCCGACCGGGGCCGACGTTCTGGCAAATGGACGACTGACTGCGGGAACAGGACACGGTAATTTGGATGCCCGGGCAAGTTAAAAACATGGGCAGCAAAAGCAGCCAGTAATTGTTGGCGTCGTAACCGCAGTGGAGGGACACCTGCCTCCACTAGTATGCTGTCCACAGGGCTGGTGGGGAAAGCACCAGTGGCAAGGCGTATCCCGCTGTGGAGAATGGGGTCCAGCACCCGCAACGCAGATGGGGATTCTGAGCCATAAGCCAGGCTCCCAAAATCCAGACGGGACTAGATTAACGCCTGGTAGAGCCGCAACAGGGTAGATCGGTCGGCGCCCCAGCGGGTGTGGCTCAAGCATCTCAGAGCGTTTAGATGCCGCCAACACGCCTGTTTAAGCTGCCGGATATGAGGCAGCCAAGTCAACTGGGCATCGAAAACCACCCCTAAAAACCTGTGTGATTCCACCACTGAGAGAAGTTCGCCGGCAAGATAAAGCCGCGGCTCCGGGTGGACAGTACGTCGCCGGCAGAAATGCATAACGCAGGTCTTGGCTGCCGAAAACTGGAACCCATGAGCTACAGCCCAAGACTGCGCCTTGCGAATAGCGCCCTGTAGCTGACGTTCAACAGCTGCAATGCCAGTAGAGCTGTAGTAAAGGCAGAAGTCGTCAGCATACAGGGAAGCGGAGACAGAATTTCCCACGGCTGCAGCGAGCCCGTTAATGGCTATTAAAAACAGGCAGACACTTAAAACAGAACCCTGTGGCACACCGGTCTCCTGGACGTGGGAGGAACTATATGAGGCCGCGACTTGCACGCGGAAGGTACGATACGACAGAACATTTCTGATAAAGATCGGCAGACGGCCCCGAAGACCCCATCCATGAAGCGTGGAAAGGATGTGAGGGCGCCATGTCGTATCGTACGCCTTCCGCATGTCGAAAAAGACAGCGACCAGGTGCTGACGGCGGGCAAAGGCAGTACGGATGGCCGACTCCAGGCTCACCAGATTGTCGGCGGCAGAGCGGCCTTTACGGAACCCACCCTGAGACGGAGCCAGAAGGCCCCGAGACTCCAGTACCCAATTCAAGCGCCGGCTCACCAGATTGTCGGCGGCAGAGCGGCCTTTACGGAACCCACCCTGAGACGGAGCCAGAAGGCCCCGAGACTCCAGTACCCAATTCAAGCGCCGGCTCACCATCCGTTCGAGAAGCTTGCAAATAACGTTGGTGAGGCTAATGGGGCGGTAGCTGTCCGCCTCCAAAGGGCTCTTGCCCGGTTTCAAAACGGGGATGACAATGCTCTCCCGCCATTGCAACAGAAACTCACCCTCGACCCAGAGACGGTTGTACAGGTCGAGGAGGCGTCGCTTGCAGTCCACTGAAAGGTGTTTCAGCATCTGACAGTGGATGCTATCTGGCCCGGGAGCGGTATCAGGGCAAGCGGTAAGGGCACTGTGAAATTCCCACTCACTGAATGGAGCATTGTAGGATTCAGAAGTGTGGGTGCGAAAAGAAAGGCTCCGACGTTCCATCCGCTCTTTAATGGAGCGGAAGGCTTGGGGGTAATTCGCAGAAGCGGAACTCATAGCAAAATGCTCTGCTAAGCGGTTTGCAATGACGTCGGAGTCAGTACAAACTGCTCCATTCAGCGAGAGCGCAGGGACGCCGACAGGGGTCCGACAGCCGTAGACGCGTCGAAGGCCCAGACCTGCGATGGAGTGACATGGATGTCAATGGTGGACACATACCGCTCCCAGCACTCCTTCTTGCCTTGGCGGATAAGGAGGCGGGCCAGCGCATGCAGCCGTTTGAAGGCGATAAGGTGGTCTATGGAGGGATGTCGCTCGTGACGCTGGAGCGCCCGCCGGCGATCTTTAATCGCTTCAGCGATCTCAGGCGACCACCAAGGCACAGCCCTCCGCCGAGGGGACCCAGAAGAACGGGGAATGGCAGATTCGGCGGCAGTAACGACACCACTGGTGACCGATTGAACCACCGCATCAATGTCATCATTAGAGAGAGGCTCAATAGCGGCAGTGGTGGAGAACAAGTCCCAGTCAGCCTTATTCATAGCCCATCTGCTAGGGCGCCCAGAAGAGTGACGCTGTGGTAGTGACAGAAAGATCGGAAAGTGGTCACTACCACACAGGTCGTCATGCACACTCCATTGGACAGACGGTAAGAGGCTAGGGCTACAGATTGAAAGGTCAATGGCGGAGTATGTGCCATGCGCCACACTGAAGTGTGTGAAGGCACCATCATTTAAAATCGAGAGATCGAGCTGCGACAATAAATGCTCAACGGTGGCGCCTCGACCTGTTGCCACAGACCCACCCCACAGAGGGTTATGGGCGCTGAAGTCGCCCAATAGCAAGAAAGGTGGCGGCAATTGGGCTATCAGCGCAGCCAGGACATGCTGCGAGACATCACCATCCGGTGGAAGGTAAAGACTGCAGACGGTAACAGCCTGTGGCGTCCACACCCGAACAACGACAGCCTCTAAAGGTGTCTGGAGAGGGACAGACTCGCTGTGCAGAGTGTGAAGGACATAGAGGCAGACGCCACCAGACACCCTTTCATATGCTGCCCGGTTCTTGTAATAACCCCGATAGCCACGGAGGGCGAGGGTTCGCATTGCTGGAAACCAAGTTTCCTGCAGAGCAATGCAGAAGAAAGGGTGAAGGCTGATAAGCTGGCGGAGCTCAGCTACATGGTGGAAGAAACCGCTGCAGTTCCACTGAAGGATGGTATTGTCCATAGCGGAGAAAGGCATGACAAGACTGGGAAGGCAGATTACGCCGCTGGGTCACCTGCTGCCTCCGATGGAGCACCCGTGCAAGTGCTATCCAGTGCGTCTGAGGGACCAGCGAGAGCGAGGTCCTCAGCGGACGCAAGGATCTCCACCTCATCGTCAGACGCAGAGCTGTTAGGTAGCGATGGATTAGGTACCACCGCAGGTGTCTTGGTCTTACGGGTCTTCAAAGTCGTGTGCTCTCGCTGTTCCTTTGGTTGCCGTTGTTGAGAGGGCTTATTGGAGTCAGTCTCCGGGACCGAAGAGGATCGCGAAGCCTGCCGACCAGCGACCTGTGGGTTCTTCAGCCACTGGTTGGTGTCTGCTGTGCCGCTGGTAAGAACCTGGGAAGGGAGTGACCCAAGGGATCCCTTCCGAGCGAGAGAAGCCGAAGAAGACTTACGCTTCTCCGGCTTAGAAGTGGGGACTGGTGACCCCAGTGGTTTAGTGGGTGCTGCTCCCGAGGTAGATGGTGTGGGAGCAACAGCGAGAGAAGGGGCCCCCATCGTCAAGGGGGCAGGTGAGGTCCTCTGACTCTGAGAGCTGACTGTTTGTGGTGCAGCTAAAGGAGCTGGAGCAGGAGTGACAGTTGAGGCATAAGATGCCATCATGCGCACGGGATGTAGCCGTTCAAATTTCCGCTTAGCCTCAGTGTAAGTCAGTCGGAGGTCTTATATTCCATGATTTTGCGTTCTTTCTGTAAGATCCTGCAGTCTGGCGAGCAAGGTGAATGAGGCTCTCCACAGTTGACACATATGGGAGGCGGAGCACATGGAGTATCGGGATGAAATGGGCGTCCGCAATCTCGACATGTGAGGCTGGAAGTGCAGCGGGAAGACATATGGCCGAACTTCCAGCACTTAAAGCACCACATCGGGGGAGGGATATAGGGTTTGACGTCACATCGGTAGACCATCACCTTGACCTTCTCTGGTAATGATCACCTTCGAAGGCCAAGATGAAGGCACCGGTAGCTACCTGATTGTCCCTCGGACCCCGATGAACGCGCCGGACGAAATGTACACCACGGCGCTCTAAATTGGCGCTCAGCTCGTCATCAGACTGCAAAAGTAGGTCCCGATGGAAAATAATACCCTGGACCATATTTAAACTCTTATGTGGGGTGATGGTAACGTCAACATCCCCCAACTTGTCACAAGCAAGCAACCTGCGTGACTGGGCAGAGGATGCCGTTTTTATCAAAACTGACCCAGAGCGCATTTTGGACAAGCCCTCCACCTCCCCAAACTTGTCCTCTAAATGCTCTACAAAGAACTGAGGCTTCACGGATAGAAACGAGTCACCATCAGCTCTGGTACAGACGAGATACCTGGGCGAATACACGTCACTGTCATTCATTGCTTTTCGTTCCTCCCATGGTGTGGCCAGGGAGGGGAACGATTTGAGGTCATAAACGTTAGCCTTAAAATGAGCCCTCGAATGCTTAGAGACTGCTGGTGGCTGGCCGCCAGCGAGAGATGATGTACCACGCTTCATTGCGGGTCATCCGCCCTGATGCCACCTACTCCGACCAAGGGCCCTCCCCAAGGGCGCCACCCAGCCGCAGCAATAGCCACCTGGCAGGATGGCCATTGCCGGGAGTCCTGATGCCCCAGGGAGATGGGCATCTACTCCTTGGCATACGTGGGGAGTAAACGGCGCAGCCATCAGTAGAGCGATCCCTGTGTTGTCAGCGGGCTACAACCAACAGGGTACATGGCGGCCCCACCACAACGGACTGGCTACCGTGCTGGATCTTAGGTGCAATAAAGTCCAAGGTCGTCGTCGCAGTTAAAAGCAACACTGCAGAGTGCAGCGTGGTAATCGCACCCAGGGACGTATTCTCGCCCAAGAGATGGAAAACGAGCGGGACACCATTGCAACGACGAAAAAGCCGGCTAAAGGTCTCAATGCACGACGGATACAGTGCACCATGTAAGGCGCCCTTCCCCAATTGGCTCGCTCTTCGGAATAATTTATAAAGGTGGAGGTCAAACCCGAGAGGGGACCATCACATAAGGCCGAAACATGTGAGACTCCTTTTAGTCGCCTCTTACGACAGGCAGGAAGACCGCGGGCCTATTCTAACCCCCGAACCCGCAGGGGGAGTAAATTAGTTTAATGCTAGTAGATTGACTGCACACTGTGATCCGTAATTAAACTGCAATAGGATGTCGTCACTTCGTCTCGACCAGATTTGATGACTACTGGTTTCCAATACATATTTTTGTAACTTCTTCGCCATACATCATTCGTACCCGTTTTCCATAAAATTCATTTGGAGAAAGTATCTAAAAACGAAGCATTTGAAAAATGTTGATTTGTTTTACAGCGTTCATTAATTTATTGTTGATTTCGGGAACCTCTACGATGGAAATACTTTCAAAGGAAAGGCGAAGTGCTCGCCGCTCTTAGAATGTACAGAATATTACGGGATGTCTCAAAGTCTTTGTGTCAAACGTCCAGGGGCGATAAGTCACGTCGTTGGAAACAACTGTTAGAGACAAAATGTTCGCTGACTCTTTCCGGCGACGTCACGCGTCCTTCAGTATTCGACCCCCCTTTTTTCCTTCCCCTTGGAACATCGAGATTTCACCGAATTAGCCGGGTCTCCTAACCAGTTGATGCTGCGAACTGCCTACCGCATCGAAATCATAGTGTGAATTCCTACGAGAAAACCAGAAGAATGAGTGTCTCTAAGAGGAGAAAGGTGTTCTAGAAGTGAATAAGCAACATGAAGTTTGCTGGGCCTAACCCCTTTTATACGGAGCACATGACAATATCGCAGGCAACACAAAAGCCATACGTACGCTGCAGGGTGAACCTACGCCATGTCGTCTCTCATGGGAATAAACAATACAAGCATTCCCGGAAGCGTCAGCGAACATTTTGTCTCCAACAACAGTTTTTAACCATGTCATAACCTATCACCCCTAGACATGCAATGATTCTGAAACATCCTGTATATGGTGACACTCACAGAGACTTGACTTGACTAGGGTCATGTAATTAGAAGTCTGCTTATTTCCTTTAACTAAGCAGTAGGACGCGCTGCTGGAATGACTGGTTCAAGTAAAGCGGTCAAGTAAAATCAGATTTAATAGCGAAGGTCGACAACGTTCGCGCAGGCTTTCCTAGACGGGAAGAACAGAAGACCCCAATGTTTGCAAGAGATAAAACAGGTCCAAAGGACCCTTTACCGTTATCTGACTGCATGTTACATGAGATACGGAGCGTTTCCCTCCGAAACTTTTCCACCACATCAGGAGCTCTCACGGCTCACACTGACAAATTACATAGATTCCTTGCAAGACAAGAAAGCGACCACACTACGTTGTAAAGCCCTCATTAAAAAAATGTACAGTGATTTCATGCTTCAGAAGATCTTGAGTTTTTATTACAACAGAACGCCACAGTTATTTTGTCCTAGCCTCCTCTCCTGTTGTACACAACTAATGACCGCAACAGGCTGCCTACAAAAAGGGAGCGCGATCAGATAGTGTATGCGATGACGCATAGCGTGACTCAACAAGGCCGTAGGTAGGAGGAGCGATAAAAGGGACTTAACACGAAGCATCCATAGGAGTTCATTACCAATAAACGAGAAATGTCGACAATCGAAACTATTACGCTACAAGCAAAACAGAACTATGAAGTGACTTAATTCTGAATACAATATCAGCACCAGTTGCATACAGTATCAAAAATATAGCACGTATTCCCTTGTATTCGTATTTTTTTCCGATATTATGTAGATACCCTCCCCATGAAGCATGGACCTTGCCGTTGGTGGGGATGCTTCCGTGCCTCAACGATACAGATAGCCGTACCGTAGGTGCAACCACAACGGAGGGGTATCTGTTGAGAGGCCAGACAAACGTGTGGTTCCTGAAGAGGGGCACCAGCCTTTTCAGTAGTTGCTGGGGCAACAGTCTGGATGATTGACTGATCTGGCCTTGTAACACTAACCAAAGCGGCCTTGCTGTGCTGGTACTGCGAACGGCAGAATGCAAGGGGAAACTACAGCCGTAATTTTTCCCGAGGGCATGCAGCTTTACTGTATGGTTAATGATGATGGCGTCCTCTTGGGTAAAATATTCCTGAGGTAAAATAGTCGCCCATTCGGATCTCCGGGCGGGGACTACTCAAGAGGACGTCGTTATCAGGAGAAAGAAATCTGGCATTCTACGGATCGGAGCGTGGAATGTCAGATCCCTTTATCGGGCAGGTAGGTTAGAAAATTTAAAAAGGGAAATGGATAGGTTAAATTTAGATATAGTGGGAATTAGTGAAGTTCGGTGGCAGGAGGAACAAGACTTTTGGTCAGGTGAATACAGGGTTATAAATACAAAATCAAATAGAGGTAAAGCAGGTGTAGGTTTAATAAGGAATAAAAAAATTAGGAGTACGGGTAATCTACTACAAACAGCATAGTGACTGCATTATTTTGGCCAAGATAGACACGAAGCCCACGCCTACTACAGTAGTACAAGTTTATATGCCAACTGGGTCTGCAGATGACGAAGAAATTGAAGAAATGTGTGATGAGATAAAAGAAATTATTCAGATAGTGAAGGGAGACGAAAATTTAATAGTCATGGGTGACTGGAATTCCTCAGTAGGAAAAGGGAGAGAAGGAAACATAGTAGGTGAATATGGATTGGGGCTAAGAAATGAAAGAGAAAGCCGCCTGGTAGAATTTTGCACAGAGCACAACTTAATCATAGCTAATACTTGGTTCAAGAATCATAGAAGAAGGTTGTATACATGGAAGAAGTCTGGAGTAACTCACAGGTTTCAGATAGATTATATAATGGTAAGACAGAGATTTAGGAACCAGGTTTTAAATTGTAAGACATTTCCAGGGGCAGATGTGGACTCTGACCACAATCTATTGGTTATGAACTGTAGATTAAAACTGAAGAAACTGCAAAAAGGTGGGAATTTAAGGAGATGGGACCTGGATAAACCGAAAGAACCAGAGGTTGTACAGAGTTTCAGGGAGAGCATAAGGGAACAATTGACAGGAATGGGGGAAAGAAATACAGTAGAAGAAGAATGGGCAGCTTTGAGGGATGAATTAGTGAAGGCAGCAGAGGATCAAATAGGTAAAAATACGAGGGCTGGTAGAAAGCCTTGGGTAACAGAAGAAATATTGAGTTTAATTGATGAAAGGAGAAAATATAAAAATGCAGTAAATGAAGCAGGTAAAAAGGAATACAAACGTCTCAAAAATGAGATCGACAGGAAGTGCAAAATGGCTAAGCAAGGATGGCTAGAGGACAAATGTAAGGATGTAGAGGTTTATCTCACTAGGGGTAAGATAGATACTGCTTACAGGAAAATTAAAGAGACCTTTGGATAAAGGAGAACCACTTGCATGAATATCAAGAGCTTTGATGGAATACCAATTCTAAGCAAAGAAGGGAAAGCAGAAAGGTGGAAGGAGTATATAGAGGGTCTATACAAGGACGACTTACTTGAGGACAATATTATGGAAATGGAAGACGAGGTAGATGAAGATGAAATGGGAGATATGATACTGCGTGAAGAGTTTGACAGAGCACTATGATACTGCGTGAAGAGTTTGACAGAGCACTGAAAGACCCGAGTCGAAACAAGGCCCCCGGAGTAGACAACATTCCATGAGAACTACTGACAGCCTTGGGAGAGCCAGTCCTGACAAAATTCTACCATCTGGTGAGCAAGATGTATGAGACAGGCGAAATACCCTCAGACCTCAAGAAGAATATAATAATTCTAATCTCAAAGAAAGCAGGTGTTGACAGACGTGCAAATTACCGAACTATCAATTTAATAAGCCACAACTGCAAAATACTAACGCGAATTGTTTACAGACGAATGGAAAAATGATAGAAAACGACCTCGGGGAAGATCAGTTTGGATTCCGTAGAAATGTTGGAACACGTGAGGCAATACTGACCCTACGACTTAACTTAGAAGAAAGTTTAGGGAAAGGCAAACCAACTTTTCTAGCATTTGTAGACTTGGAGAAAGCTTTTGACAATGTTGATTGGAATACTCTCTTTCAAATTCTGAAGGTGGCAGGAGTAAAATACAGGGAGCGAAAGGCTATTTACAATTTGTACAGAAACCAGATGGCAGTTATAAGAGTCGAGGGACATGAAAGGGAAGCAGTGGTTGGGAAGGGAGTAAGACAGGGTTGTAGCCTCTCCCCGATGTTGTTCAATCTGTATATTGAGCAAGCAATAAAGGAAATAAAAGAAAAGTTTGGAGTAGGTATTAAAATCCATGGAGAAGAAATAAAAACTTTGAGGTTCGCCGATGGCATTGTAATTCTGTCAGAGACAGCAAAGGACTTGGAAGAGCAGTTGAATGGAATGGACAGTGTCTTGAAAGGAGGATATAAGATGAACATCAACAAAAGCAAAACGAGGATAATGGAATGTAGTCGAACTAAGTCGGGAGATGCTGAGGGTATTAGATTAGGAAATGAGACACTTAAAGGAGTTTTGCTATTTGGGGAGCAAAATAACTGATGATGGTCGAAGTAGAGAGGATATAAAATGTAGACTGGCAATGGCAAGGAAAGCGTTTCTGAAGAAGAGAAATTTGTTAACATCGAGTATAGATTTAAGTGTCAGGAAGTCGTTTCTGAAAGTATTTGTATGGAGTGTAGCCATGTATGGAAGTGAAACATGGACGATAAATAGTTTGGACAAGAAGAGAATAGAAGCTATCGAAATGTGGTGCTACAGAAGAATGCTGAAGATTAGATGGGTAGATCACATAACTAATGAGGAGGTATTGAATAGAATTGGAGAGGAGTTTGTGGCACAACTTGACTAGAAGGAGGGATCGATTGGTAGGACATGTTCTGAGACATCGAGGGATCACCAATTTAGTTGGTTGGTTGGTTGTTTGGGGGAAGAGACCAAACAGCGAGGTCATCGGTCTCATCGGATTAGGGAAGGATGGGGAAGGAAGTCGGCCGTGCCCTTTCAAAGGAACCATCCCGGCATTTGCCTGGAGAGATTTAGGGAAATCATGGAAAACCTAAATCAGGATGGCCGGACGCGGGATTGAACCGTCGTTCTTCCGAATGCGAGTCCAGTGTGCTAACCACTGCGCCACCAATTTAGTATTGGAGGGCAGCGCGGAGGGTAAAAATCGTAGAGGGAGACCAAGAGATGAATACACTAAGCAGATTCAGAAGGTTGTAGGCTGCAGTAGGTACTGGGAAATGAAGAAGCTTGCACAGGATAGAGTAGCATGGAGAGCTGCATCAAACCAGTCTCAGGACTGAAGACCACAACAACAACAACAACAACAACAACATCATATGTAGATACCAATGGATGAATTGGCCGACCGTGGTTTTTAAAACAAAAATAAAAGTTCACCTATTGCTGCCATTTTATTGATAATCAATATTACAGTTAGAGAACCTACATCAATATCCTCCATAAGCTGGACAAGAAATTCAATGAAACACAGCTGATGCCACAGCACTGCGGAATTTAGTAGCGTGCTATCATATGGCGCAAAGTCCATGTATTAAATCTGATGAGGAGGGGGAAGGAACGGAATGGAAGGGGAATGAGGAGTGGAAACTGGAGGTGGTGGTGGGCAATGAGGTGGGGAGGGTGGAGGAGGACATCGAGCCGGGCAAGGCGGAGGGGAAGGAGATGATGACGGGTAGGGGGGACGGAGGAGGGGGTGGAGGAAAAATTAACGCGTTTCACATTGGTGACTACTCACCTCGAATGTGCGGGGGCGGGGTAGAAGTGAACTGGATTACTTGTCGAAACAGAGTGGTAGACAGGAGCCGTACAGTCTTCACAGTAAGCTAAAGGCCTGCGTTTCCGGGAGGTAACTTACATTGAAATTAAGCGGCTCGAGTGCAGATTATATAATTTATTTTGTTACTAACTGTTTCCCGCATCTGTGCGCGCCTATCAGTAGTTCCGTTACGATGAGTGATGGTGAATAAGCAGTAACGCCAGCTGCCCTCACTCGTCTGCCTGCTCCGGTAAGCGTATCTCGTGACGTGCACTGCGCTATCCCTCCGCCCAAGATGTCCCAATACACAATGCTTCGGCATGCGCGGCGTCGCTGCCGAGAAGTGCGTAAAGAGGGACATGGACGTGAATGCCCTTCTATGATTCATACGTTTTGAAGTACCTATACATTACACAACGCGTACATTGTGCAACAAATAGTGTGGAAGCATGGATTAAACATACTAAGACTGTGCAAGCATTATATTTATTACTTTGAATTTTATCGCACAGCACATAAGCAACAATTTTCACAAATATGATAAATACCCAAAGACAAAGAGTAAATAGATTTTTCAAACTGTAAATATTTTTGTGTACTTCGTGGAACATGTGTTCTACCAATAAGTATCTTTTACTACAAAATTTCTTAAACAGCCTATGATCTTCCTCAGGGTTCGAGCTAATTCCACACCACACTGCATGAAAATGATTTCGGCTGATTAGTCGTGAAAGCTTATGTTACTTTCGCATTTATAATATTACTATGGATAAAACTTTCAATTTACGTATTTTTGTGATCCGATTTTTGTGAAATGAAGCCTATAAGATGCCCCAATCTACGTTCAAATTAGTTCTGAAACCCCATGCATTGCAGAAGCGTGTTCAAACGGACAGATTTACAGTTTTACAGATTTATTATTCGTACAGAAGAAATAGGCGAAAGAATCAGCAATTATCAACAGCACGAGGATGCAGAAGACAACAGAAATCAGTGCATTACAGACACACAACATGTATCAACATATATCTACAGGACACGTTGCCTGTAACTGAAACAGAGTCATGATGATCTCTCCATTGGTAAAACATTCCATACTAGTCCCCTCCGGGAGGGGTGCCAAAGGCAAAGTGACCATGAAAAACAGAATAGCCAACGAGAAGATAACGTTCAACGAGTCGCGGCGTGGAACGACAAAAATTTGAACGTGGCAGGAAGCTAGAATATCTGAAAAGGAAAATGCTATTGCTCAATATACACACATCAAAAAAAGTTTTGCATTGCCTCGGTTCTGGGAGTTCCGGAACCTGTAACGAAAATTGGAACTGAGATCAACACAAACATCATTTCCGCCTTTTTTATTGCTCATGAAAACCACACATTGCGTGTTGTACCACCATACAGCGAGACCTTCAGAGGTGGTGGTCCAGATTGCTGTACCCACAGGTACCACCAATACCCAGTAGCACGTCCTTTTGCACTGATGCATGCCCCTATTCGTCGTGGCATACTATCCACAAGTTCATCAAGGCACTGTTGGTCCAGATAGTCCCACTCCTCAACGGCGATTCGGCGTAGATCCCTCAGAGTGGTTGGTGGGTCACGTCGTCCACAAAATGCGCTTTTCAATCTATCCCAGGCATGTCTCGAGAACACGCTGGTCACTCTAGTCGAGCAATGTAGTTATCCTGAAGGAAGTCATTCACAAGATGTGCATGATGAGTGCGCGAATTCTCGTCCATGAAGACGAATGCCTCGCCAATGTGCTCCCGATATGGTTGCACTAACGGTCGGAGGATGGCATACACGTATCGTACAGCCGTTACGGCGCCTTCCATGACCACCAGCGGCGTACGTCAGCCCCACATAATGCCACCGCAAAACAGCATGGAACCTCCACCTAGCTGCACTCTCTGTACAGTGTGTCTAAGGCGTTCAGCCTGACCAGGCTGCCTCCAAACACGTCTCCAACGATTGTCTGGTTGAAGGCATATGCTACAATCATCGGTGAAGAGAACGTGATGCCAATCCTGAGCGGTCCACTCGGTATGTTGCTAGGCCCGTCTGCATTGTGTAGTGGTTGCGAAGATGGACTTCGCCATAGACGTCGGGAGTAAAGTTACGCATCGTGTAGCCTATTGCGCACAGTTTGAGTCGTGACATGTCGTCCTGTGACTGCACGAAAAGCATTATTCAACATGGTGGCGTTGCTGTCAGGGTTCCTCCGAGCTATAATCCACCGCCCTTGGGCGGCCTGAGCGAGGCATGTCATCGACAGTTCTTGTCTTTCTGTATCTCCTCCATGTCTGAACAACATCCCTATGGTTCACCCCGAGACGCCTGGACACTTCCCTTGTTGAGAGCCCTTCCTGGCAAAAAGTAACAATAAGGACGCGATCGAACGGCGGTACTGACCGTCTAGGCATTGTTGAACTATAGACAACACGAACCGTGTACCTCCTTCCTGGTAGAATGGCTGGAACTGATCGGCTGTCGGACCCCCTCCGTCTAACAGGCGATACTCATGCCTGGTTGTTTACACATTTGGGCGGGTTTAATGACATCTTTGAACAGTCAAACGGACTGTGTCTGTGATACAAGATCCATAGTCAACGTCTATCTTCAGAAGTTCTGGGAACCGGGGTGATGCAAAACTTCTTTTGATGTGTGTAGATACAGTGGACGTCAAGATTTATGGACAGACGAGAATACAGTAATATCAACAGCAACAGGAAATGGTGTAACGGGAGGACGACTCGTTATGAACAGGAAGGTAGGGCAGAGAATGAGTTACTGTCTCTATGACAGACACCAGAAGAGTTGGGAAACATCGAATCTATGTAAGTGACATCATTCTTGAATGTCTCGGAAACAGCACGATATATATCGCACAAAGTAACACGCACGAAACAACGCGAACGCAAACTGTTGGCATTTCATGTACTTGCGTCGCAACGACCCAGGTGTTTTCCCCGTAGCTCATTCAAGATGGAATGGCATCGCTAGTTTGACGATTCGGACTAAGGTGGGCAATCATCAAGGGCACTCGTCAAAAACTAACGAAACAAACCTGCAGGTAGACGACGAGCAACGTCACAGCACACGTTTGTACACTTGAGCAGTGTGATCTTTGGTTGCCAATAGTGTAGTCGTTGCCAGCGTAGCATGACAAGTACGACAGGGAGAGAATCTTGTGTCGGTCATGCTGCTGAATGGTCTGGAAATAAACAACAATACAGAGAGACGCAAGCGAAGAGAACGTTGCTTTTTGGAAATACGATTTTGTAAAGATTGATCTGAAAAGTGTGAAGATATACAAGGTAACGTTGTCGCTGCATCGCTTGCTCGCCCATAATTTATCATGAGTTTGAGAAAGGAAAATTTTTAGCATTATTTTCCTTTATTGGTTTGGGTTGGTTAGTCTGACGTCGAGACGTCATTAAATAAAGTTATCTGCTTACATAGGTCGGATTCAGAGTTGTAGAGTCACCACTCTTTTTCCGTTTTATTAACTAATTTCATGGCAGAGTCATATTTTTTATGAGAAATGTCAAGATATCAAAATTCCAGTTTTTGGATTTTCTCTTTTCAGTCACTCATTCCACCGGCTCCTCATGAAAGTTTAATTTTGCAATTGTTTGTCGCCGCATTGCACTTAGCGGAACACAGTTGGTCAGAACATTTAGTACGACGTACGTAGCTCAGTTGCTTTCGCTTGCATTGCAATTGGCAAAGTTTTTCTTTAGTTGGTTTCCCGCTGCACAGCATGTTAATTTTCACCTCTTTCGAGCAGGTCTGAGTTTCCACAAGCCAAGTCCTGAAATTTGTTAGGGCCTTTTAACATCAGTCAGGACACAGTAAAATCGTTGACAATCAAGATTTGCATTTCAAAATTATTGTCACGTTCATTTCAGTACAGTTTACTTCACGTCTTATTCACTTTGTCACACTTAGTTATCCGTGCAGTGTGTGTGTGTGTGTGTGTGTGTGTGTGTGTGTGTGTGTGTGTGTGTGAGAGAGAGAGAGAGAGAGAGAGAGAGAGAGAGATATTTAGTGCTCGGAATTTCACTTAGATTGCATACGTAAAATTACAAAGCATTTTAATATTAGCATTTCTGGTCATTTATTTTTCAATATTCGGTTTGTAATTTTACAGAGAATTTTTATTCTGTTACTTTTGTGTGTTGAGACTGAAGGACAAGCACTGTGACGTCATGCATTTTAGCACTGCCCACAGCACTGCAAAATACAGAATTTCACAGGATAGCTTATTTAGCACAACGTTTTCTAAATTTTTTGGATAAAAGTTCATTGCTTTACAGTTATACAGTTTCAGACTCTTTTTATCAGCTATCGTCCACGTAAGCACATCCCTTGGACTGTAGAGGTTCAGGTCTCTCTCACACACACACACACACACACACACACACACACGCGCGCGCGCGCGCGCGCGCGCGCGCGCGCGCGCGCGCGAAAGATAAGAAGCCAATTTACATAAAAACAAGAAACAATAAAAAGAAAGATACTATCCATTGCATTCAACTGGACTTTCAAGACAATTTCTGCTTCCGAGAAAATTTAAATGTCATCGACAAACCTCGACATTTTTAATATTTCTGTTGTTATAAGAAGTAAATTATAAATATGTACAACAGGTTTAAAACGCTGAGTAACAGGTCTTTAATTATATAAGAAATAAATGAAAAATGATACTCTTTTACGAAAAATTTGCATCTACATTCTACAGGTCAGTGTATTATTATGCTGACGAGAAGAACGCGGCAAGTGCCACAACCCCCTTGCCCAGAAACTTTGCTCAGTGGAAGAGTGTCAAAATATGTGAAAACGTGCCTACGCCTCTCCGCAGATATTCGACTGTTTCTGCGAAAATGAAGGGTCAAAGTTTTCGTTCGAGGTAGTTCACGTGCACGTGCCTTTTAGAGATGAAACAGTTCAACCGAAGCGGTGCCGCTGTGGCTAGGGTTGCGGCTTTACACTTTTGCGCCCCCATGTTCGACATCCGATTATTTTCAGTTTTGTTTATTTAGGAAATTACTAGAAAATGTTTTCCAATGTATATTGAAATAACGTTCACCTTATTCGTCTACTAACTTTAAATTTGTTTTCGGTGGAATTCCTGTAGTGTATCTTGATTCATAATCAACTGCAAGCGCGAGATTTCGGCAAAGTGATATGTTATGCGTGGTTTGCCGCGAAATTGTTGCTAACTCGTGAAATCTTCAGCAATGTTAACAGCGTTTCTTTGCCGGATGAGAATTGTGGGAACAAATGCCGCTGTGAAAAACCCGCATTGGCAAGATACTCTTGGTGTTCTGTGCTTGGGATTGCAATGTTTCGCATGTTTCTACGATCGGTATCATCCAAGGGAAGGCTCCAATTATTCCTGAAGAATAAGCATAACAAAAAAATGTAAGAATTGAGAACTGATACAAGAGTGAAATACAAGAATATGAGAATTTAAAGAGACTGTAGCATCTGAAAATACCATAACCACACATTATATATAACGTATGGAACTTATTGTGAAACCCAGTTGTAATTTTACAGTTGTAACCTCCCCACAGATAAATATATATATATATATATATATATATATATATATATATATATATATATATATATATATATATATGGCATTCACATTCAGCGTAACCTCTCAATATACAAATTCCGTAACCTACAAATAATACAATGTGACTAACCTCCTAATAAAAAATGTGACTCGCATATAACCTTTCAATAATTAACTGACTGTGAATCTAAACTGGTAAATTTCGACGTCAGCAGTGCTTCGTCATGGCCTTGAAAGATCATACTGAATAAATTGAAAATTCTTACCTCAATAAGGTCGCCGGATAACGCATATATATCTGCTCCTATAAGAAATTTTTCTGGCACAGCCCAGTGCAATGCCGGCCGTTAGATTTGTCATGTGTAAAAAGAAACAACTAGTTTTTCTTTACAATACTCGTGATGACCATGGATTAGAGAAATCCGTAAATCCTTTAAATTGAGATGAATGATTGTCAAAAGTTAATTTTTATAAGAAAGATTATTACTAAGAGATTTTTTTTAAAACATTTAGATGGGACTTGATATGACAACAGTACATATGCTCGAGGCTGCTTTTACGTCATACTACATCGCTCAGGCACCGCCATCGCTCCCCACGACCGGCCCAGCCAACTATATACACCAGACTCCTAGCTACTACTTACTCCTACTGACACACAGTTCCTACTGGAGCCAACGCTGCTATCTGGTCTCAGATTCTCTTATAGCTTACATATCGCAGGCAGCGCGTGAGCAATCCATCGAAATTACATCTGCTCGAGTCTGCTAGCAACAAATTCCTTACGCGCGGGATTAGCCGAGCGGTCCAGGGCGCTGCTGTCATGGACCGTGCGGCTGATCCCGGCAGAGGTTCGACTCCTCCCTCGGGCGTGTGTGTGTGTGTGTGTGTGTGTGTGTGTGTGTGTGTGTGTGTGTGTGTGTGTGTGTGTGTGTCCTTAGGATAATTTAGGTTAAGTAGTGTGTAAGCTTAGGGACTGATGACCATAGCAGTTAAGTCCCATAAGATTTCACACACATTTGATTTTTTTTTTAACAAATTCCTTAGTCATGGACCTCTTACACAATTAATATAATGCCCTCGTTTCCCCTAACTTGACAAGAACCTTCTATGGATACATAAATGAACAAAATACGATAGAATGAATAAATAAAAAACAGTAATCGGGCTTCGAACACGGGACGCAAAAGTGAGAGTGGTTAAAACACTGGCCATTATGCCGCTAGTTGGACAGAGCTTATCGCCCGCTAAAATACTTTTAAATTACGTCGAATTTCTCAGAAACGGTTGAGTATCTATGGTTGAGCTGAGACAGGAGTTAGTTTGTTTCGTCTGCCCTCCCACTGAGCGAAGTTTTTCGAAATCGTTTTATGACACTTGCCGTGATCTCCTCGTAAATGGAAAAAAATATTTATTCGACAAAAACCAGTAGGAGGTATTCGATAATTTACTAGAGAAACTAGTTTGCGCCAGGTGAAAGCAGAATGGAAGAGACCGAAGAAAAGCGAGAGATAATGTGAACCGGCATGCGATGGAATTCGCGGACGTAGGAGTGCGTGAAACGGCACCGCAGCACGACTCCCATCAACGGAAGTCGGTCCGTCACGCAACACGGAGCCTTGCGAGGAGGTCGCTCGCGTTTGAGGGGGAGTGGGAGGGGAGGGTAGGAGGGGGAGAGACGGCAAAAAGCCGGGCGGCGGCGGCGAGAGTAAAGGCCTCGCCGCAAGAAGGCAGCTCGGCACAACACAGCAGCAGTAGCAGGAGGAGGTGGAGGAGGAGGAGCAGCAGCAGCAGCAGCAGCGGAGGAGCCGGAACCGGTTGCGCGGCCAGCGAATGCCGATGACCCGGGATGGGCAGGCGCACCTGGCCATTCATCCCACCGGGCACGCATTCCTGCAGCACCGTACGCCGCGCGCAGTCTGCATCCGCCGCGCAGCCTCCCGGCCGGGCAAGAGCACGTCGTGCCGGGAATACCAAATTCTCGGGCATTCGGGACTCGACTCAGAGAGACGAGACGTGATTTACGTGACTGGCGGTGATGACAGGTTCCGGAATGAATCTTTCACTCTAACAGTGTTGTGGGCGACTGATTTGAAACTTGAAGGCAGGTGTAAACTGTGTGTCGGTCCTGCGCGCGGGTAAAGGGTTTTAAAGCTGGATAGCTCAGTCGGTAGGTAAAAACACCTTGCACAGCGAATTAAAGTTCTGAGAGAAGAAATCAAAGCTGATGACACTGTAATTCTGACAGAGACGACAGTGGACTTAAAAGAGGTGTTGAACAAAATGGATGAGTGGAAAAGAGATTATCAGATAAATATCGAAAAAGGTGAAACACGAATAATGGAAAGTAGTCGAACACAGGCGATTCCGGGAGAATTAGATTAAGAAATAAGGCACTACAAATTTATGAGTTCTGTTATTTCGACAGTGAGATACCTGACGATGGCAGAAGCAGAGAGAACATAAAATACAGGTCGGTAACAGCAGCAACAGCATTTAATTTCAATTAAATGAAAACCCTTGGTTGCTTATAGGCGTTGACATAGTGAACGGGGACAGACGAAAATTTGTGCCCCGACCGGGACTCGAACCCGGAATCTCCTGCTTACATGGCAGACGCTCTATCCATCTGAGCCACCGAGGACACAGAGGATAGTGCGACTGCATGGATTTATCTCTGGCACGCCTCCCGCGAAACCCACATTCTCAACGTAGTGCCCCCGCCCATTATACTCATTACTCGTGGCGCGTTGCCGATTCCCGTAAGAGTTCGGGCACTGTTTGTGCATCCTCACAGAAGAAGAACATGAAGTGGGCGGTGAGCCATATTTTATATATATATATATATATATATATATATATATATATATATATATATATATATACTGAGACGGTATCTGTTCTTTCGTACATGTGGCCTATCCTCTGTGTCCTCGGTGGCTCAGTTAGAGCGTCTGCCATGTACGCAGGAGATCCCGGGTTCGAGTCCCGGTCGGGGCACACATTTTCATCTGTCCCCGTTCACGTACGTCAACGCCTGTAAGCAGCTAAGGGTTTTCATTTCATTGTAATTTCATTCTAACGAGCTGAATGGTCACTGATGATATCTGTTCGGTCCGAAAGAACAGATACCACCTCAGTATATATAAAGAGAAATTTGATAAATCGAATATAAATATTTTCTCAAGAAATTTGTACGATGTGCAGTCTTGCACGAAAGTGATACATGGGCGATATGAAGTCCAGACGAGCAGACAATTGAATGTTGGTGAAATGTCGTATATTTCAATTTGGTTGGGTAGATCGAATAACTAACGAGGAGTACTGGATCGAATTGCGAAAAAAGAAATTTGTGGTACATGTTGCATAAAGGAAGGTATAGATTGAGAGGGCAGATCTTGAGTCGTAGGCGAATCATCTGTATGGCAATGGAAGGATGTGAGGGGAGGTAAAAATAAGAGGGAGACCAAGGTCGGTAGTTTTGCTGAGACGAAGAGGCTGGCGCTGGACACAACAAAGTGTCAGTGTTAGGACTGAAGACCATAACACAAGGTTTACCTGTTCGAGTTCCGGTACGGTACACAAGTTTTAAAGCGTCAGTGAGTTTCAACTGATTACAGATGAGATGTTAATAAAACTCTCATCGAATTTTAATACACTTACGAAGACACAGAGCACCGAGATTTACGGGTTCTGCAGTGAAGCCACAGATTCGAGCAACCTCGATTTCGTTTGTGGTGGTGTGTAAATCGTCTGGGGGGGGGGGGGGGGGGGGGGAATTCCTAGCGCTGACACGGAGAAACGAGTTTCGCTACCTGCCTGTGCTCATTCGAAGCCGTAGACTAGCGCGGGGAAAACCGGTGGGGTCTGACCACAAGCGGAGACGGAAACACACGGCAAATACTCATATCAACGAAGGATAGTGCCTTCTTCAGTTACCCAGTAGAGAAATGTTTCTGAAAAATTTGTCGCTGGGTTTCTCGCCTCTAAGTGTGCCCTCCAGACGTTAGCAAGGAGTTACGTAGAACTGAAGAAATCACGTCTCAGGTTGACGACATCGTCGTACAAGACAAGAATTTACGGAAACCACGAGTATTTGAACTTCGCTCGTCCAGAACCCGAATCCAGTGTCCCAATCACTGGCGGCAACTCGCTCGATAAGAAAGCAAGAGGGTAGACCGAGGTCTTCAGACGTCGGTCTCAGCAAATGTAGTCAGGGGGAAGAGCCGGCTTGCTCTCGGCAGAGCCGCCCACAGCCAGTGTTCCCGCGTGCCTGTGCAAAACGCGCAGACGTCAAGTGCAAACTGTGCCGCACTTAATACTACGAAATAAGTGCACACGAAATTAACTCTGTTTTCCCATGCTAACTGTTGTTGCATTCCATCCAGTCTGCAATCATTATGGAAATTATGGATCATTAAGTACTAGCGGAGAAACCCGCGTTGTCCAGGTATTTATTTATAGCTGTAAGACCACGTCCTTATCACCCTGAGTCTGGCCTTGCGTTGATGTTTATGACGTCATATCTCCTGACCTATGCGTTGAACAATGATATATTATTGCAGCTGCATTCAGCGTCTTATGTGGATACTGTCTACGAAACTTATTGCGAACAGATTTAGATGCAAAGAAGTAATAAACATCATTCATGAGGCGGCAGTTTTTCACACACATCATTGTTTATGATGTCACATCATCTCCACTGTGTTTCATACCATAATTTAATTTTACACTACATTCAGTTGTATATATGTATACAGTTTTGTGTCACGAATACAGTTAGTAGTAAAGAAGTAATAAACAATTACGTCATGCCTCGTACGGTATTTTTATTGCATGAACAACGGAAAAGTTTGTAAGCGATAAACATTTTGACTTTCATCATTTTGAGAAACTGTCAGTGCAAAGGTTTGAAATTATGTGTGGAGTTTGTTGCAGGTCAAGTGAACTCATTTTCAAATAATGTATGAACAAACTCTGAGAATTCACTTGTAGCGGGCTACGCTTCATTTTCACCCCAACTCCTTTAATAGGGAGGTGGTTCTTACCTCCCATAGTGATTATCTCCTGACAGAAAGGTATACGTGTACCGAGTTAAGTTGAAATCGGTGCAGTGGTTTAGGAGTAGATGTGACACACACACACACACACACACACACACACACACACACACACACACACACACACACACACACACATTTTTCATAATGTGTATGGATTTTGTCATCTGTAAAGTCTTCTCTGTGTGATTCATTACTGTTATGCTATCGGAAATGTGCATAAAATTTAAACAACAACTAGGCTGACATATCCGAAAGACCATCACTAATTTTTTGTGAATCAGGTAGTTCAAGCATTGGGGCCTCTGTGCCCAATGCAATTCATTTTTGGAGTAATTCAAATTCATCTTTTGAAATCATTTTGCCACTTCTGTAAATGATTTCATTGCTATTTAAACTAAAATAAATATGTATGAGGTAAGGTTAACCATAAAGTCATTGAAGGTGTTGAAATGTTCGCTTACGAACAGGTATTTTTCGCATATCGTCTCTTCTGTGTTAAATATGGAAATGTTTCGGATCATTCGACACGTAACTACTATTGCGGCCAAGTGGCAGTGCTGTGTAAGCTGGTAAATATCATGAATTCCTTGACACATCAATACATTGCTCATACAAAACTGATTATCAGCTGCACTTCCCTACTAAAATTATACAACGAGCTATACATCACGAAATACCCAACACAAACGACTCGCTTTAGCAGAAAGCACAGAAACGATAAAACTGGCGATATGCCAGCGACATGCGTCGTTGTCATGACGTGCAGTGGCGCGGAATGATTTATCTTTCAGCTTACTTAGTGGCGCAAAACACTGTGCATCATCTGTTTTCAACGCCACTCGTATTCTGATTATCTTACCGCTTCATCGTCCTTTGCAGAGTGCGCAGACGGGTGGAAACAAGCTGCGCTCACTTTCGTTCAACACAGTGCAGTCACGGAGAAAGTAATGCTGCGTAGGGAACAAACTGTGCTTTTCTCTTGCGGTCCTGCCACTACACGTGTGCTTATTGGCAAGGCACGGCAATGCGCTCGTAATGGCTACAGTAGGAACAGGTACAGTACTTCCAAGATCACTAATATTGGCACGGGACGTACGCAAAACACTTCCCGTTCAATGTCGATAGATTTCGTCCAATCCGAGGGGGGGGATCTAAGATGATTGCGACCACTCATAAGAGTTCGCAGCATTTTTGGTTGGTGATAAAGTGTTCTGAGAGTCACAGATGGCCTACCTTATTTATAACGTTGTACGAGTGCACCAGTCGTTCCTTCCGTATTTTCCAATTTCCTAAGATTTAAACAACAGGAAACAGCGCCTTCTCGATGGAGTTAATTGCGGTAGTTAACAGTATTTTTTTCGTGCCTCACATGGCTTCAGTGGACGTGCGATAGCCTAACAGGTGACCCGTAGTAAATTTACGAACTGTAACCGTACCATTCTCAAATTAAATTCGATCAGTTTCCAGTGAAGGAGAAATGCTTCAAACGTGTCCTGAAGAATTTCTGAAACAGTCACATATTCCCACATTGGAAATTGATAGATAGGAGCTAAAACCATGTCTTGTAGGCGTCTTTGTAATACTTTAAGAAGGTGATATCGCGGCAAGGAACAAAACCAGATTAAGAAGGAAGCAATGAATAAGCTATTAAAGTATTTAACGAGTAGCGATCAAGAGCAGCTGGAAGGTCGCCGAGGAGGACTCGGTAATGAGCGGCAGCTGCGCTAAACTCGTGGATAATTAATCGCGCCGCCGGAGCTCCGCATTGTCCTCGCGGGCTCGCCGAACAATGAACTCCGCCGTCGGCCAATACCCAACCCACCCCGCTCCGCCCCACACCCTCGAGGTCCCACCCGGAAGGGGTTCAGCTGGACGGTTTCAGCACCAGATCGATCGCTCTGAAACTGCTTCCGTCAAAACCCTGCACCCCACGCACGCAGAGCCTCGCTTTAATCGACCAATTCTTGTTTCATCCTTTTCATAGCCTGTACCTCCCGACAGACGTCAGAAGCATTTTCGCTGGTGTTTCGGCAGATATTTGCAAATTCGTTTTTCAATGTGTAGCTGGAGTCAGCTCAAACAAATACTGTTCATCACGTCTTTCTCTCGAGACCCAGTGTCGACGGAAAGCGTCGGTATGTATCTATATCTACACTAATACTCCGCAAGCCACCCAACGGTGTGTGGCGGAGGGCACTTTACGTGCCACTGTCATTACCTCCCTTTCCTGTTCCAGTCGCGTATGGTTCGCGGGGAGAACGACTGTCGGAAAGCCTCCGTGCGCGCTCGAATCTCTCTAATTTTACATTCGTCATCTCCTCGGGAGGTATAAGTAGGGGGAAGCAATATACTCGATACGTCATCCAGAAACGCACCCTCTCGAAACCTGGACAGCAAGCTACACCGCGATGCACAGCGCCTCTCTTGAAGAGTCTGCCACCTGAGTTTGCTAAACACCTCCGTAACGCTATCACGCTTGCCAAATAACCCTGTGACGAAACGCGCCGCTCTTCTTTGGATCTTCTCTATCTCCTCTGCCAACCCGACCTGGTACGGATCCCACACTGATGAGCAATACTCAAGTACAGGTCGAACGAGTGTTTTGTAAGCCACCTCCTTTGTTGATGGACTACATTTTCTAAGGACTCTCCCAATGAATCTCAACCTGGCATCCGCCTTACCAACAATTAATTTTATATGATCACTCCACTTCAAATCGTTTCGCACGCATACTCCCAGATATTTTACAGAAGTAACTGCTACCAGTGTTTATTCCGCTATCATATAGTCATACAGTAAAAGATCCTTCTTTCTATGTATTCGCAATACATTACATTTGTCTATGTTAAGGGTCAGTTGCCACTCCCTGCACCAAGTGCCTATCCGCTGCAGATTTTCCTGCATTTCGCTGCAATTTTCTAATGCTGCAACTTCTCTGTATACTACAGCATCATCCGCGAAAAGCCGCATGGAACTTCCGAGACTATCTACTAGGTCATTGTTTAACGTTACAAACAACATAATTTTTAAAGAGTAACTTTACTTCTTCAACACTCGATAGAGCGGTCCCAAATTAGACTAGTGCGGCATTAATTTCATCGATATGTATTAACTGAACAGTAAAAAAAACACGAGAACAATACAGTAGCAGGGAGCAGGGCAGACTGCCCTATCCACGCTGCAACCATGCACCAGCGCTGCTCAGTCGCCGCTGGAGTACTGGCTATTCTTCGTCTTTCACTGCCGCTGTCAGTACATGTCAATGAAGTGAATGTATGGCGAAACGTGCAGTTAGGCTGCGAGCGTTTCACAAGAACACTGTTCGACTTCGACGAGCAGCTTCGTATTCCGCCATAGAGCACTGGGAAGCGCACTGACTAAACTGGGAGGTTCAGCAGCAAAAACACAGGATAGAGTGTAGGTCTTAGAGGGCTAAAAGATCAGAAGCAGGCGACGCAGTAGCGAAGACTGGTTAAAGGTGTGGATTTAATGAACAAAATGTGATATAATGAATACTGATACGTTGTTATGGCATCGTAGATTCGTCTCTCACCAGATGAGTCCCATGCGATGAATACAATGGTACAGGCTCATCTCTGTTCAGTTTCGTTTACTTTGGTTACTACAAAATCCAGCTCTCTCCCTCCTCTGCCTCTGCCTCTTCAAGATCAACAGTACTGTTTCTTCAAACTAATCTGTGAGCAAAGCAGCTACCTGGTACATGGATTAATAATGCTAAACACAAACCAATTATTTGCACATTAAGAATTACATTGGCAACATTTGCTTCGGTGTTTTTGTTTTGTTTTAGTGCACAAAAATGACTGAGGTCATAAGCGCCTGAGTCATAACCTTAGAAAACTAATAATTAAAAGAGGTTAAAAGCGAATGCACCTTAAGCCCAATCGACGGAAAGAAAAACAGATAAAAACTAGGACTTCCCCTTTAGAAAGGTCCATAAAACACCATGCCCTTAGAGACTGTGGAGGTCCTGAACCAAAGATTAAATGTCCGTCGCCATATTGTTACGACGCATAAAAATTAAGAAGCCGTCGACAGCTCGCGCGTCGTTCGCTAAAACGGCCGATAACTCAGATAGCAGACACACACTGGAACGTAAACGGTTAAAAAAAGGGCATTCGCTCAGGAAACAGCGAACCGTCAAAGGCTGATGACAATGAGCACAAAGTGGTGGGGGCTCACTACTCAACAAACGGCGATGGCGTGCAGACAGTGCCCAATACGCAACGTAGCGAAAATGATCATCCTCGCGACCCGAGGACCGACAGGGGTCGGCCGAGCCGCTGGGAGAGGTCTAATACCAAGGAGCTTGTTTCCGTGTACATTTGATTCATTAGTTACTTTTTTAGTTTGTACAGGTTTTACATGCAACACAGTTTCCAAGTGCGATACCTCTCTAGCTCTTTATTTATTTTTATATAAAATGAAATAAAGATAGAAGTATTAGTAGTTTCATCTACGCCAGATAACTCCTTAGTGCAATCCTTTTGAGTATCCACCCTTTCACCAGCAGACGTGCAGGTAGCCTCGCAGACATGTAAGCGAACCGTACCGTCAATTCAGTGAGAGAATGTCACGCATCCATCTGGGAAATTGCTGCTCACGTGGGACAAAGTGTTTCGGCAGTGCAACGGTGTGAGCAGAACGGTTCACGGAAGGCCGTAGAACACGACGAGATGGATCAGGTCCCACCACCCAGACCACCCCCATGAGAAGATCGAACCTCATCCGAATGATATTGCAGGACAGATCTGCGCTTTGGAACCAGATGAATGCATCATGTGTAGCTATACAACAGGACGCCACTCGCGCCTTATATGCGTCGATGCCATCAAAGGGTTCAAATGGCTCTGAGCACTATGGGACTTAACTGCTGAGGTCATCAGTCCCCTAAATTTAGAACTACTTAAACCTAACTAACCTAAGGACAGCACACACATCCATGCCCGAGGCAGGATTCGAACCTGCGACCGTACCGGTCGCGTGGTTTCAGACTGCAGCGCCTAGAACCGCTCGGCCACCAAGGCCGGCGTCGATGCCATCACGCATGGAACAAGTTATGGGGGCCCACGGCGGACCGTGTGCCTACCAGGCAACAGGACACATGCACAATCGAGGTGACTGAATTACCAATCATTTCTGCAGTCCTGTGAAAATGAACGTCCTATCTCTAGTCACAGTCTGTTTTTTTCTGAAAACGAGTGTAGTAGTAATTGTTGACATATTCCCGTTCGCGCAGACCTCTACCTACAGCCAGACTGTGACAGTTTGTTGAGAACACGTTTTGTTGGTTCAGGAGTTCCGACTCAAAAATTGGCCGCGCTCGTAATTGGGAATTTATTTCCCGACGCCATCGGTAAAATAAAACGGCCGTTTTCTGTTGATGGATCACGTGGCCTGCAACATTTTAAAAATCTGAGCGTTACATCTACATACAAATTGCGGAAGCCAGGGTATAGTGGATGGTACTACCAGCATTTCCTTTCCTCTTCCATTCGCAAACATTGCAAACATTGAAACTTCCTGGCAGATTAAAACTGTGTGCCCGACCGAGACTCGAACTCGGGACCTTTGCCTTTCGCGGGCAAGTGCTCTACCATCTGAGCTACCGAAGCACGACTCACGCCCGGTACTCACAGCTTTACTTCTGCCAGTATCTCGTCTCCTACCTTCCAAACTTTCCCCTTGCAAACATTGCGAGGGGAAAAAGACTGTCGATATGCGTCCGTACAAGCCTAAATTTCTCTCAATTTGTTTTCGTCGTCCTTCCGAGAAACGTACGCCTGCGGCAATAGAATCGGCCCGTGTTCACCTTCAAATGCCGATTCTCTACATTTCCTCAACAGTGCCTCGCGAAAAGAACGTCTTTTTTTACTGGCTTTAGGGGCGTGCGCATTCTTTTAAAGTAAGGACAACACAACACCCAGTCCTCGGACGGAAAAAAATCTCCAACACGGCCGGGAATCGAATCCGATCCCCTTCGCTCAGTAATCCGACGAGCGCGCAACTACCAAGGCGGACAGAACGTTGTCTTCAGTCCAGACGTTCCCATTTTGAGTTCACGAACCATCTCCTTAACACTCGCTTGTTCATCGTATCTTCTGATAAAAAACTAGAACCGCGCCTCTGAATTGCTTCGATGTATAACCTTTAGGGTCCTCCAGACGCAACTACACTACTGGCCATTAAAATTGCTAAACCACGAAAATGACGTGCTACAGACGCGAAATTTAACCGACAGGAAGAAGATGCTGTGATATGCAAATGATTAGCTTTTCAGAGCATTCACGCATGGTTGGCGCCAGTCGCGACACCTACAACGTGCTGACATGAGGAAAGTTTCCAACCGATTTCTCTTACACAAACAGCAGTTGACCGTCGTTGCCTGGTGAAACGTTGTTGTGATGCCTCGTGTAAGGAGGAGAAATGCGTACCATCGCATTTCGACGTAGATAAAGGTCGGATTGCAGCCTATCGCGATTGCGGTTAATCGTATCGCGACACTGCTGCTCGCGTTGGTCGGGATCCAATAACTGTTAGCAGAATATGGAAACGGTGGGTTCAGGAGGGTAATACGGAACGCCGTGCTGGATCCCAGCGGCCTCGTATCACTTGCAGTCGAGATGACAGGCATCTTATCCGTATGGCTGCAACGGATCGTGCAGCCACGTCTCGATCCCTGAGCTAACACATGGGGACGTTTGCAAGACAACCACCATCTGCACGAACAGTTCGACGACGTTCGCAGCAGCATGGACTATCAGCTCGGACACCATGGCTGCGGTTACCCTTGACCTTGTATCACACACAGGAGCTCCTGCGATGGTCTACTCTACGACGAACCTGGGTGCACGAATGGCAAAACGTCATGTTTTCGGATGAATCCAGGTTCCGTTTATAGCATCATGATGGTAGCATCCGTGTTTGGCGACATCGCGGTGAACGCACATTGGAAGCGTGTATTCGTCATCGCCATACTGGCGTATCACCCGGCGTGATGGTATGGGGTGCCACTGGTTACACGTCTCGGTCACCTCTTGATCGCACTGACGGCACTTTGAACAGTGGACGTTACATTTCAGATGAGTTACGACCCGTGGCTCTACCCTTCATTCGATCCCTGCGAAACCCTACTTTTCAGCAGGATAATGGACGACCGCATGTTGCAGGCCCTGTACGGGCCTTTCTGGATACAGAGCATGTTCGACTGCTGCCCTGTCCAGCACATTCTCCAGATCTCTCACCAATTGAAAACGTCTGGTCAACGGTGGCCGAGCAACTGGCTCGTCACAATACGCCAGTTGATGAACTGTGGTATTGCGTTGAAGCTGCATGGGCAGCTGTACCCGTACACGCCATCCAAGCTCCGTTTGACTCAATGCCCAGGCGTACAAAGGCCATTATTACGGCCAGAGGTGGTTGTTCTGGGTACTGATTTATCAGGATCTATGCACCCAAATTGCGTGAAAATGTAATCACATGTCAGTTCTAGTATATATATTTGTCCAATGAATACCCGTTTATCATCTGCATTTCTTTTTCGTGTAGCAATTTTAATGGCCAGTAGTGTTTTTAATAACGCTGCCGATGGCACGTGCTGCAGTTATGTGGGCTGCTTCCCATGCAGCCACAGCCACTGACCGGTGCTGCTGCTGGCCGTCTGGGTGGTCTGCTTCGCCGCGGGTGGTGACCGCAAGAAGCGGCTCCACTCGTAACGTAATAGTAGCGTTCAGACTGCGCCACAGCCGAGCCACTGTCTCAAAAGCGCGAGCCAAGAGCTGCTAACTCACGAGTAGTGGGCCGCTTTGCCCCCCAGTGCAGTAAAGGGGAAGGTGAGATCTGAAACAAGACGATCACCGCAACAAGATCGCAATGAAGAATGCGTGGTAGTCCATCGTGATGATGATGATGTTTGGTTTGTTGGGCGCTCAACTGCGTGGTTATCAGCGCCCGTACAATTATCCAATCTTTGCTCAGTCCAATTTCGCCACTTTCCTGGATGATGATGAAATGATGAGGACAACACAAACACCCAGTCATCTCGAGGCAGGTGAAAATCCCTGACCCCGCCGGGAATCGAACCCGGGACCCCGTGCTCGGGAAGCGAGGTGGTAGTCCATCGTAGGGAGATTCTAAACATTTCACTAATAGGTCCATAACGGAGAGAATCGGTAAGAGAAGTAATTTTTCTTTCCACTAAATATGAGTAATATAGGAAATACTGTAGTGGTTAAAATACTTTACAAATTCAGCTAAATTTCAAGCAAAGATGTCAACTGCATGTTAAACCTAATTTCAAATTTGAGGTACATTTAAATCATTTCCATGTTTCTTCATTCAAGAGGTAATCAGCTAATACTGTTCGGATGTACGACGGGCGTTCAATGCGTAATGCAACACTTTTTTTCTCGGTCAGTTTCCGGTGAACAATACTGAATTTGTTGTGGGACATGATGGAATATTTCCACTTGAGCCAACATAGTTCCACGACATTCCCATCGGTGCCGGCGCTGTGAGCAAGCCTTCTAAATGGCGCCTGTAACGGAGGTGCGTTCCAAGCAAGCAGAGACCTGTCATTAAGTTCCTTCTGGCGAAAAACCACAGCATCGAAGAGATGCGTAGGCTGTTGCAGAATGTCTAGCAGTGAACAAAAGCACTGAGTCGTTGGGCGAGGCGTTTGTCAACATCGCAAGAAGATCGCGCATACATTTTCCATATCCCGCGTGCCGGCCGATTGCATACAGCTCTGACTCCTGCAATGCTGGAACGTGCGGATACACTCAATTCGAGCCGATCGACGGAACACACTCATTGCTGCTCAACTCGACGTGGCTGCTGACACACTCATCCACCAGTTGGGGTACTAAAGGCGTGTGCCAGTTGGGTTCGTCGCCGCCTAACACAAGATCGTGATGAGCAACGAAGGACCGTCTGTGCGGAATTGCTTATGCGTTATGATGCTGATCGTGACATTTCTTGCTGAAAATCGTCACACGCGATGAAACATCACTTCGAAAGGAAAAGAAAACGGAAATCCATGGCGTCACACCACCTCTCCTCCGAAGAAACAGTTCAAAGCAACACCTTCTGCCGATAAAGTCATGACGACGGCTTCTGGAAATCTGACGGGGTTATTTTGTTTGACGCCCTCCCTCATGGCGCAACGAACAACTCTTAATTGTTTTGCGCTATCCTCAGGAAACTGAAGAAACGACTTCAGCGTGTTTGTCGCCACAAAGAACTTCTGATTCTCCATGAAAACGCGTGGCCTCACACAAGTCAGCGCACTGAGAGAATTCGACTGTTACTGCTCGTCCACCACACAGCCCTAATCTCGCACCTTCAGACTTCCATCTGTTTGGCCCAACGTACGATGCACTTACCGGGCAGTAGTATGTGGGACGATGGAGAGGTTAATGATGCAGCAAGTCGTTGGTTTCGATGTCGGCCAGTATTGTAGTACCCATGCGGTCGTACAGGCTCTCCCGGTATGGTGGCATCAAGCCGTCGCATTGAACTGAGATTATGTTGAAAAACAGGGTTTTTGTAGCCAGAGGAGTGGGGAAGAATATGGTGTTGAGTTGTGTACTGGCATCTCAACCTCTAGCCCAGAAACACAAATTGTAAATGGGAAGAAAGACTGGATTTAACGTCCCGTCCAGATCGAGGTAGTTAGTGACTGAGCACAAGCCCAACGCACGGTGTGTCCTTAAACTTATGGCGATTTCCTTCCCTCACGAAGTTATGCAGAAGACGGCAAGTTTATATTGCAATTTCCGCCTGATGTTATTGAACATTTAATGAAATGTCATGCGCTTATTTCTCTGTATTTTAAGGGTGACCAGATCTTCCAGCGCCACTGAAGGGCGTTTGGAGCGTCACTTACTGTCGGTAGCGGACGCTGAAGTCAGCGGAAGTGTCGCTTGCGAACCGCTGTAAAGTGGCCCTGTGTGAAGCCAGCCTTGTTGTTGTTGTGGTCTTCAGTCCTGAGACTGGTTTGATGCAGCTCTCCACGCTACTCTATCCTGTGCAAGCTTCTTAATCTCCCAGTACGTACTGCAACCTACATCCTTTTGAATGTGCTTAGTGTATTTGTCTCTTGGTCTCCCTCTACGATTTTTACCCTCCGCGCTGCCCTCCAATGCTAAATTTGTGATTCCTTGATGCCTCAGAACATGTCGTACTAACCGATCCCTTCTTCTAGTCAAGTTGTGCCACAAACTACTCTTCTCCCCAATTCCATTTAACAGCTCCTCATTATTTATGTGATCTACCTATCTAATCTTCAGCATTCGTCTGTAGCACCACATTTCGAAAGCTTCTATTCTGTTCCCGTCCAAACTATTTATCGTCCATGTTTCACTTCCATACATGGCTACACTCCATACGAATACTTTCAGAACCGACTTCCTGACACTTAAATCTATACTCAATGTTAACAAATTTCTCTTCTTCAGAAACGCTTTCCTTGCCATTGCCAGTCTACATTTTATATCCTCTCTACTTCGACCATCACCATTTATTTTGCTCCCTAAATAGCAAAATTCTCGACTACATTCCATTATCCTCGTTTTGCTTTTGTTGATGTCCATCTCATATCCTCCTTTCAAGACACTGTCCATTCCGTTCAACTGCTCTTCCAAGTCCTTTGCTGTCTCTGACAGAATTACAATGTCATCGGCAAACCTCAGAGTTTTTATTTCTTCTCCATGGATTTTAATTCCTACTCCAAATTTTTCTTTTATTTCCTTTACTGCTTGTTCACTATACAGACTGAATAACATTGGGGAAAGGCTACAAACCTGTCTCACTCCCTTTCCAACCACTGCTTCCCTTTCATGCCCTTCGACTCTTACAACTGCCATCTGGTTTCTGTACAAATTGTAAATAGCCTTTCGCTCCCTGTATTTTACCCCTGCCACCTTCACAATTGGAAAGAGACTATTCCAGTCAACATTGTCAAAAGCTTTCTCTAAGTCTACAAATGCTAGAAACGTAGGTTTGCCTTTCCTTAATCTTTCTTCTAAGATAAGTCGTAGGGTCAGTGAAGCCAGCCTTCATCCGACCAAATGGAGATCCCTAACAGTCGAGAGCTACTCAAGAAAAGGTCGCACTGGTTTCCTATACGCAGTCTCGCTTTATAGACGGAACAATTTTCTGAACTTCCCCCAATAAACCATCCGTTTTCCGAACTCTTATTTCATATCACTTTGCAACACGCCGCTATGATCCGACATCTTTCCACTGAAGCCTCCTTTCCGCTTTATTATGTTTTCCACTGTCCTCATTTGGACAGACTGCACAGAAGGTTTAAACAGCATGCGACGGGCAGAGCGCCCCAGCGACGACACAGTGCCGTGCGGCGGCACCGGTTGCGCGGCGCAGCTCGGCGCGCTGCGCGGCAGATAGGTCAGGGTCGCGCCGCGACCTCAACAGGTGGCCGCCGCCGCCAGCCCGAGACGGGGCGACGCGGCGAGATGCGCCGGGCAGCCGCCCCTCCACACTCGCCGGACAGCACAGCTGTCGTCAGCTGCCTTGCAAAGCGACGGCCACTACCACCAGTCTGCAACTACCTGGTACCAACTTCACAGACAACACAACGCAAGTCAAGCCTTTCGTGGCCTCTGTTTACCGTTACAGTTTCTGAGCCGAGAGAGTATAAATACACTACTGGCTACTAAAATTGCTACACCACGAAGATGACGTGCTACAGACGCGAAATTTAACCGACAGGAAGAAGATGCTGTGATATGCAAATGATTAGCTTTTCAGAGCATTCACACAAGGTTGGCCCCAGTGGCGACACCTACAACGTGCTGACATCAGGAAGGTTTCCAACTGATTTCTTATACACAAACAGCAGTTGACCGGCGTTGCCTGATGGAACGTTGTTGTGATGCCTCGTGTAAGGAGGAGAAATGCGTACCGTCACGTTTCCGACTTTGATAAAGGTCGGATTGTAGCCTATCGCGATTGAGGTTTATCGTATCGCAACATTGCTGCTCGCGTTGGTCGAGATCCAATAACTGTTAGCAGAATATGGAAACGGTGGGTTCAGGAGGGTAATACGGAACGCCGTGCTGGATCCCAACGGCCTCGCATCACTAGCAGGCATCTTATCCGCATGGCTGTAACGGTTAGTGCAGCCACGTCTCGATCCCTGAGTCAACAGATGGGGACGTTTGCAAGACAACCACCATCTGCACGAACAGTTCGACGACGTTTGCAGCAGCATGGGCTGTCACCTCTGAGACCATGGCTGCGGTTACCCTTGACGCTGCATCACAGACAGGAGCGCCTGCGATGGTGTACTCAACGACGAACCTGGGTGCACGAATGGCAAAACGTCATTTTTTCGGATGAATCCAGGTTCTGTTTACATCATCATGATGGTCGCATCCGTGTTTGTCGACATTGCGGTGAACGCACATTGGAAGCGTATCACCCGGCGTGATAGTATGGGGTGCCATTGGTTACACATCTCGGTCACCTCTTGTTGGCATTGACGGCACTTTGAACAGTGGACGTTACATTTCAGATGTGTTACGACCCGTGGCTCTACCCTTCATTCGATCCCTGCGAAACCGTACATTTCGCGAAACCCTACATTTCAGCAGGATAATGCACGACCGCATGTTGCAGGTCCTGTACGGGCCTTTCTGGATACAGAGAATGTTCGACTGCTGTCCTGGCCAGCACATTCTCCAGATCTCTCACCAATTGAAAACGTCTGGCGAACGGTGGCCGAGCAACTGGCTCGTCACAATACGCCAGTCAGTACTCTTGATGAACTGTGGTATCGTTTTGAAGCTGCATGGGCAGCTGTACCTGTACACGCCATCCAAGCTCTGTTTGACTCAATGCCCAGGCGTATCAAGGCCGTTATTACGGCCAGAGATGGTTGTTCTGGGTACTGATTTATCAGGATCTATGCACCCAAATAGCGTGAAAATGTAATCACATGTCAGTTCTAGTATAATATATTTGTCCAATGAATACCCGTTTATCATCTGCATTTCTTCTTCGTGTAGCAATTTTAATGGTCAGTAGTGTATGTATTTAGTGAGCATTCCGATGCCCAGAACGAGAATTCTGTCCGCAACATCCACTACAGCTAAAGTCACATGATTCCGGGATGCATTTCAGCCTCTATAGCGCTGAACGTATTTTGAGTGTTAATACTTCGCTGCTACGGACAGATCATCCTCACAAGTACCGTGAAACTTTACATCTGCGTTTTACAGACATCTTAAAAATTTAATACCAGGAACTGAAGCTGGCCTGCAACTGTGATGAGCAATGGTATTGTGCTTCTTTGTCATAGCATTACAGTTCAGATTCCACTTTATTTTTTTCTTGCAATGGGATAAGTCACAGCAAACAATATTCTTTCACGTTTTACTTATTCATACTGTCGAATCTCTGTTGTAATTAATTATGTTACGATGAAACTGCAGACGGCGCCGAAGTGTCACGAAAACAAACGCATTTGCAACTATGAAACTGTTATAGTAAATACGCTAAGCGTTTTGCATCTGCTTCTCCATTATTTTTGTCTTATTTACCCTTCTGATTTTTATAGACAAGTAAAATATCTACAACATTTTTTCATCATCTCACCAAAAAGTAAAACCAATAACTGCGCAAAAAATATAAAAAATACAATATCAATAATCAAATTTTGGATTAATAAAAAGATATAGCCAACAATATTTTTTAAAAAAAATTTTTATTGCTGATTCACATCGTAGAACCCCTTCCAATTACGTTGTAACGACACTACAGAGGAAACTGTCCCATGCAGAAACAGATATACACAGCGATCTGAGAACCTGTGTAAATTGGAGGAAATTAATCAGATTGTAATATATAAAATAGCAATTCTCTCGCAAACACATGGTCATAAAATCGCACAAACGACCTCTAGAACGCAAAATGTCTGCTTCCAACACTACTACCTAAACCACACTGACAGTACTCCGAGACGAATTAATATGGTACTTGAGAGGACGCTGATGACTGTTGACAAGTCGTACATTTCGGTGGTGCCTTTTGAAAGTATTTATATGTCTGGCTTTATTAGGCACAGCCTCCACCTAAATACGAGTCTGATGGGATAGTTAGTGAAACTTATAAATAACACTATGGTACGTCGATTTGGGCTCACTCAAGGTCAAATTCCAGTGATTACGTGCAGAAGGACCAGACCTTTTAACGGATGAAGTCAGGTACAACGTATCGCTGCTTCAGAAAGGTCCCTTTAACGCTGGAAGCTAGTTTGGGAAACAGAGAATGCTGATCAGAAGATCGAGTAGCTTATTTCATGAAAATATACACTGACACTAACATTCTCTGTATCTAACATTCTCTGTGTCTCAGAAAATCAGTTATGATGAAGTGGCACGTCTCATCTGATTTCTACGCAAGGAGTTCGTTTCAGAAAGGAAAGTGGCCATTCGCGCCAAATGTACACATTCAGTAGTTGAAATATTAAAATATTGTGAAGAACAAATATTTTAAAGATGTATATGAAAATGTGGAGTTTAAAGGAAAACTTTTCATTGTATGTCTCTCCAGATTCTCTCTCTCCCCCCCCCCCCCCAAATTACCACCCATTTTCGTCCCCAGACTTGACACTCCACTAGGCTCTGTTCTTACAAAAGGCATGAGGTTAATTTTATGTGGAGATATCTGTTCTGGCGTAAGCTGTAACCAGCACACCGGTCGGCAAGGAGGTTGCAAGAACATCGATAATAGGCGCTGAATAAAGAGCGCCTATCAGCAGAGGGGCCAACGACAGACTCGCAAGCAACGCGCCACAAACGCCCTGTCAACCGCAAGTATTTAGATCGTCGCAGCGGACCGCGGGGCCAGTGACACAGTTTCCGGTCGGTCACTCACAGTCTGCCCAGTCGCAGTCGGAGGCGCAGTCTGAGTCGCAGCCTCTAGCTCAGAGTCAGTCTGTGCCTATCGATCAGAGTAGTGTACATAGCGGGACTTTTACTTCACTAGCAGTGAGGCTAACGTGGACTATTACGGGAGAGCTTGTACCTCAACACAGTGGATTAGCTTAAAGATTAGCAGCTTTCTGTTCTGGTTAATAAAGAACGTTCTGGTTAATAAAGAACCCTGTTAATACATGTGTGCAGTTTGTGTTTTAGAAATAGGATACCGGCTACCAAACAACACCGTCTCCTTGCTTCCCATGGTACAAGATTCGACAATGGCAACGAGACAACACAAAAACATCAATATTAAATTTGCGACTGATTTGCCAGAGAAAAGAATGTTAATGGATTTATTTGAATCTTACAACCTGGTACAGACAAACTACATTTCCGGGAAACAGCAGGACGGTCGTAGACAGTTTCTTCACAGATTTTTCTCCCACTGTCTGGCACAGTGTGAAAAAATAGTAATACTGGAAGGACTCAAGGTACAGCCATATCACAAAGGGTAAGCAAAATATGTAGAGACATGAGTGCATTTGTAACGCCGACATTTACAGTCAATCTGGAAGAGCTAACTTGGTAAGAAGACTACAATAAAGACGACTTGAACGACAAATATATTACATTTCTTCGAACTGTTATCTCTTTCTTTAATAGCTCTCTCACATTAAAATAGTACAGGCACATATTCACCAGTAAAACGCAACAGATCTGGATAGCTAACGGCGTTACTATTTCATGTAGAGGAAACGGGCAGTGGTACCTAAATGAGGAGGACATTCAGAGGCCACTAATACAACTTTATCATACAATAGATAGCAAATTGCTGAGGTATGTCAGCAGACAAACTAAAATAATGAATTATAGCAAGAGAACAGAAAGCTCTCAACACAAATTTAAATCTATATAGTCCCTTGTGAAAGAGGTACCCAGCTAGAAAACGGATGCTCAACACATTACACCTCACTTGTGTGAGAATGAAGGTATTAGCTATGCACCAGAGTTATGCAAAGTATTTACCAGTCGCAAGTTAAATATAAATTTTGATGGTACAGGCGAATATGCAGAACTACTGAAAGCCGCTGTTCCAAGGCATCTGCATCACGTGCGCCTACAGCAAACAAGTAAAGATGAAGCTGAATCAATTATTACATCGTTAAAGAGTAAAGGGCCCCATGGGTATGACGAAATTTCAAGTAGGCTTATGAAGATCAGTCCACCCTACATACTTCTCTGCATAATCAGCTGTGCAACAAGACTTTCAGGTATGGTTAGTTTCCTGACAGACTTACTCATTTGTAACACGGTACTAGGAAGTGGGAGGAAGAGAGACAGTAGAAAATTAACGGCTACTTTCTTTGATACCGCAGTTTTGAAAAGTTTTTGATGCATAGCTGAGTAGTGATATATCGAAGTACACACAATGTGCTGTCAAACTCTCAATTTGGCTTCAGAAAGGGTGTATCGACAAAAAGAAGTTATTCTTTTGTGTGGAGGCACTAGCAGGGTTGAACGGTAAGATGGCGACAGTAGATGTTTTCTTCGATTTAACAAAAGCATTTGATTGTGAGGTCTGTACAATACTTTTGCATAAGTTGGAACGTTATGGAATGAAGGAAAAAGTACAACTATACTTCATATCTGGGAAGCAGGAAGCATAAGATTGCTTTCCAGTGTCAACAACAGGAAACAAGTTTGAAAACGACTGCGATCATATGTAGTGCGAGTTCAAAAAGGTTCTACTCTGAGTCCATTGCTTCTCTCTACATATGTCAATGACCTGCCGCTAAAGATGATAAATGACACAAGAACTATTCTCTCTACAGGTGACAAGTGTTATCGTGTAAGACACTGAACGTAATATAAATGTAATAGTCAGTAGGGTAGTCAGTATCTCTCTCAGATATTAACACTTACCTGTCAAAAGGCAATACATGTAATTTCTGACAAGGAACTCCAGTAAAAACGAAATTCTTTTTCCCAGTCTTGGCCAATCAGTGATGTCGAGCATTTTAAAAGCCATCTTGGGAGTATCCCGTTATAAATCTTGTGCAGAAACTGAATGCTGCTATCTTCACTAAAGAATTATCTCCACTGTTTCTGACGCCGAAACACGAATGCCTGTTTACCTCGATTTCTTTCACTCTATTATCTAGTTATTCTGAGGCAACTCTGTTCACTCACCAATAACATTCTTAGCTCATAATCAGGCGGTCTGACATTAGCGATGACAGTTCGCAAACTTCGTAGGCCATTATACAAGGTGTCTAGGAATTCCAACTCTGTCCTCCCTGTACAAATAATCCACCTTGTTCACAAACATACATTCAGTGAACACCATATGCCCAAAGACACACTCTAACAATACTTCCTTATTACTATTCAGCACGTTCGTTTCATTTTCAGTATGCTTCCATGAGAATTGAAAGAATTTAGTCATGAACCTCAAGTATTCAAATCCGAATTTAAAGGTTTTCTTGTGGTGCACTACTACTACTACTACTACTACTACTCTGTACAGAGTAACTTTAGCATGCAATGTGTCATTTACTTGTAATGCCCCTCGCTCCCCCTCCCCCCCCCCACCCCCTTCCCCTGCCACGGCCCCCAACAGACTCAGTGTAACCATCTGTCTGCGTCTAGTGTTCTCATATGATAAGTGTGAGATCGTTTTCGAAATGTTTGTAGATCGTGCAACTAAGGCAAAACGTTGAGTGCCAGCCCTGTATTACCCTAGTCGGATGTGAGAAACCACCTAAAAACCACGACCACGGTGGCCCTCGCCACGCTGCTGTAGCCTTGAGCCGCGGCTGCCACGCCGCGTCGCTGAAATGCTCGTTACCGCATCGTGCGAGTCACGCAGAAGGTGGCTGCCCACCCACCACCAGTCCAGCGCCAAGTTGCCTCAGAATACAGATTCGCCTCTGCGTCAACTGTGTGCACCTGCTGGCGCATTTGACTGCTACGTTCTAACACTGCCGAGACAACCGCACTACATTTTCAAGCTGCTGCTAATGAAGTTTGAGTCACTTTCGGTGCGTCAGCTGACCGCATTAACAACAGTCGCAGGGCGGCCACCCGCAGAGATTTCTTGTAACACGCCCTTGGTTCGCTGCAACGCCACTTGGAGCGCTGTACGTTTGCAAGTCCACCACCTAGCTTTCTCATTTTAAGTCTGCCATTTCCGTTTTTGTTTCTCGCATCAGTAACAATGTGTGAGGTAAATGATTCCAAATTTGTTTCATTTAAAACACAAGCTGCCTCCGTTGCACGATGTTACGTGGACTTACACGCATCTGTTATTACATGCGAATCTTAATGTGAACCGCTAGATTTACATGTATTTTAAGCATACTGCTCGTATTCTACTTTTTTTTTGCATTCGTTCTCCGTACTTTCTCGCATTTAATGGAGAACGCCATATTAGCAGGTTTCGACAATATTGGCTTCCAACTTTGTGACATCTTGCCATGGAATGAGTATGTGATTCTGCTTTGAATGGCGTTGCTTCTTGCCAACGACTGCCATGCATTTCACAGTGTCTTGCAGAGTAAGGATGTAGACGCAGATGAGTAGGCCCCATGGTTTGCAGTCTTGGTGACCAGAGCCTTTTTCGTTGCAAATACTAAAAATGCGACAGCACCTACGCAAATGTTTTCATAGGTCATTAACAGTTACTTCAAACAGTAAGTTTTAATAGACGTCAATGAAAATTTAGGTGGCCTCCCTTAAAAGTGAGAGTACGAAAAATGGATGGGAATAAAAATAACGTAGAAAACAGGCAATATACTTACAGCGTATTTAAATCGAGCAATTCACATACAGATTCGTAGGCAATGACAATATACTTGAGTCCACAGATTACTATGTGACGAAACCAGTTTCTGACTCATATGAAACAAAAGAAAATATGGAATTATTTACCGCACCCAATATTACCGATGAAAGCAAAAATTAGGCAGAATAAGTGCAACGTATTTACCTCGGAGTTCAATAAGTGCAATACGTACAAGGAGTCGTAACCAGGAGCATAATTTCCTCTTGATAACAGGCATACGGTCGAAATTGCAATACTGGGTATTACAAATAAATACACTTGACTACTAGACCCACCCATAAAGTACATATGAAAAATGTCATTATCTAGTACTCGTATTTCGCAAAGCAATGATACGGATTTCCGTGCCATATCTCTCGTATTCATAGTTCACTGCCACATCAATTGGAAAGCTGCTGTCGTCCTCTGTTTCCTTGTGGTAACACAGGCCTTGGTACTTCAATCTTTTTGGTGTTCTGTGACCAGCTACTCTTGGCTGTGTGACAAACTTGTCGCTGAACGGCGCGAACACAGAGAGGCACAACACCACAGAACACAGAAAAACTGAAATGGCCGTTTTCCACACCACATACAGATTCGTAGGCATTGGCAATATACGAGGCCTGTTCAGAAAGTAAGCTCCGATTGATTGCCAAATTGAAACCACAGTGAACATCAGAAATGTTTTACTTGTAACAATTAGCTACACCTTTCAGCTACTTCTCTACGTAGTCGCCGTTCTGACTTAGACTTTTGTCATAGCGTTGTACCAACTTTTCAATAGCCTCATCATAGAAGGCAGCCGCCAGTGCTTTCCGCCAATTCTCCACGCTGGCCTACACCTCGTTGTCTGTGTCAAAATGTTGTCTTCAAAGACAGCGGTTCATGTGACCAGAGATGAAACTCAAGGGGAGACAATTGCGGACTGTATTGTGGGTAATCTAACATTTCCATTTGAAAACGATGCAGGAGCATCTTCATTGCCCCTGCAGAATGCGGCTGAGAATTGTCGTGAAGACGAAACAGCACGACAGTTATGTAATGTTAGCTGCATAGCTTCAGGCGAAATTTCTCACCAGGCCCTCGTACTTGGCGGCAGACACTATTTTCTAGACATCTTTACGCACTCACTGCGAGCTCAGAAATGAGAAGAGCGACGTGATGCTAAATGGGGTTATACTAGATACACTACCCAACACATCTGTGCAAAGCTTTATCGGATTTTCATAGTCGTTTCCATTTCGCGACCGATCGGAGCTTACTTTCTGAACGCCCCTCGTACTTGAGTCCACAGAATACTCTGACGAAACCAGTTTCTGACTCATATGAAACAAAAGAAAATATGGAATTATTTACCGCACCCAATATAAAACAAAAATTATAACTATTCAAAAAAGCAGATAAAAATTCTTCCTGAGAAACAATCTCCAATCCTTCGAAATTAACAATATAAGTTTAGACTAGATGTGGCTTGAATTCAAAGAAAATAGTATCGACAGCAATTGAGACATTTATACCAAATAAATTAAGAAACGACGGAACTGATCCCCCTTGGTATACAAAACGGGTCAGAACACTGTTGCAGAAACATCGAAAAAAGCGAGTCAAATTTAAAATGCGAGATGCTTATAATAGTTTCCACAACAAAACTGAGGAAACCTGGCAGAAAATCAAAGCACATGCTGGTCGTGTGGTAATATGCAAGCAGCAAGGCACAGTGAATGCGTTCTCTGCGCGATAGCAATGGAAATGCTATCGATGATAGTACTGCTAAACAAAATTACTAAACACAGCCTTCTGAAATTCCTTCACCAAAGAAGAGGAAGTAAATATTCCAGAATTCGAATGAAGAACAGGTGCCACAATGGGTAACTTAGAAGCAGATGCCCTCGAAGTAGTGACGCAACTTAAATCACTTAATAAAAGCAGATCTTCCGGTCCAGATTCTATACCAATTAGGTTCCTTCAGAGTGTGCTGATGCCATAGCTCCATATTTTTGATATACAACCGCTAGAACGACGGATGGCTGGAAAGTTGCACTGGTTACAGCAATATTCAAGAATAGTAGTACAAGTAATCCACTAAATTACATGCCCACATCATTAACGTCGACATGCTGCAGGATTTAGGAACATATATTGTGTTTGAACATTATGAATTATCGCAAAGAGATTCGTGCACAGACACACAATCAACACGGATTTAGAAAACATCGTTCTTGTGAAACAAGTAGCTGTTTACTCACACGAAGTGTTGAGTGCTATTGACAAGAGATTTCAGACTGATTCCGTATATCTAGATTTTCAGAAGGCTTTTCACACTGTACCTCACAAGCGGCTTGTAATCAAACTGCGTGCTGATGGAATATCGTCTCAGTCACGCGACTGAATTCGTGATTTTCTGTCAGAGCAACCGTTGCGACAGCAGATTTATTTCCAGAACTCTGTTAGGAGCTTTAACAGCAATTCTGTTTTTGAAGTTCATACAAGACTTATTCACTGCCTTTAACTTCTTTAATTTCCGTTATGATACAACGGATATGTTACACAGTTGGACCTCGTGGATGTAATTAGGCACCATGTGAGTAGCTAAATGTTTACTTTCCATTCTACGATGCGTTAACGGAATATTAAGTCGTATGGAATCTCCATCCATCGACTGCATTATTTAAGAAAGATCTAATAGAATCATTTTCTTTCAAAGATCGGCAATGGCAGCAACATCGTTTACTTTTTTGAATATACCCGAACAGAAGAAATGCCAATTTGAAACCGATAAAAAAAAATGGCTCTGAGCACTATGGGACTCGACAGCTGTGGTCATCAGTCCCCTAGAACTTAGAACTACTTAAACCTAACTAACCTAAGGACATCACACACACCCATGCCCGAGGCAGGATTCGAACCTGCGACCGTAGCAGCAGCGCGGCTCCGGACTGAGCGCCTAGAACCGCACGGCCACCGTGGCCGGCTGAAACCGATAAGGTTCAGTTCTTTGAAGTTAATTTAACATTGAGTGTCGACTATAATTACGGCAAGTTCAGCTTTCCTTACCAAGAACGCGAGAAAGATTTACAATATTTCTGCTACACAGTACGAGTGTGTCTGGAAGGTCACCACAGTGAAATGCCTCTTAAGCAAAACTGTTAGTTTGCGTGATTGACTAAACATGCTAGCCGAACCTCCTTCTCGGAAGTCGTGAGTCACTTCCTGAGTCATGTTTGTGGGAGATACACAGGGCACGGGACGGGTCGATAGTACAGTGCAGTACGAACTGGCCGACATGACACTTGTCATAGCACCAAGTCCATCATTCATTCAGCGCAGAATAAATTCTGTATTTCAACACGTGTAGCCTAATTCTAAAGATGATTGCAGGGTTTCCTAATATTCGTAAATTATTTATTATTTTGCGTTCGACACCAAGAATACAGAAAAGAAGTTTTAAACTAAACAAAAGGCAACACGGCATACAAATATACATTACTACAATATAAACATGGAATTTTGTAGCCAATCTTTGCGTTTTCTGTAAGCATGTGGATGTCGTGAAGACATCCTACAGGAAAACCATACGCGTCATAACTTAAAATATGGTCTACGGTGTGCTCCATTCCACAGCCACACTTGGGATCTTCGGCCAGTGCCCACTTCACCATTAATTGTCGGTATCGTCCAAATTCGGTTAGCAGTCTGTTCACTGCAGAGCAATGCCTCTCTGGCAGGCCACAGCCCGGCATTTACACTGTTGGGTCAGGCACCAGGCAGCTGTTGTTCACTGCTAACCACAGCCATTCTTCTCTCCATGCAGTCTTCGCATCCTTGGGTGTTACTTCGTCCATCTTTAAGGATTTTCCAGATTTGAGGCGGTCTTCGTTAGGAAAATACTGGAAAATAGGTAGGGTATGATTGCATGATGGGTAGGCTGTGACTGCTGTGATTGATATAGTTACCTGCTGAGCTGCTGCTTGTTGTCGGATGCGTCGAGGTTCAACATGTGCCAGGACTGGAAGCCAGGAAATTTGGGTTGGTCGTAGTGTTCCTGAGATTATCCTCATGATTTCAAGGAATTGGATGTCGACCTTTTTTGTGTGGATGGTTCTGCTGTGCTGCCCCAGATTGTTGCTGCTAGCTCTTCTATTATATTATTTCTTGTTTCCATTGCTGGGCTATATCTTCGAAGTCTTACTTATATGTTAGTGTACGGTCCAGTTTTATTCCCAGGTATTTAGGCGCTGTCTCATGTCTCACTGCTTGGCTCCATTACATTTAGATTTAATTCACTGCTTGTTTCCCTATTGTACTTACAGGTTTTGTTGGGTTGATGATTAAATACCGCTCACTGTAGTATTTTTCAAAGGTTTCGATATCAGCGTTAAGAAGTTGTTCTAATTTCTCGAAAGACTTTGCCTGTAGCGCTACTACAAATATCTATGAATTTAGAACTGGGTTATCATATTTGTTAATTATATAAACAGACAAGTGTTATCAACTGTACTACCAGACAATCACAACTTCGTCGAGGTTTCTGCTTTATTAAGGAAGTATCTGATGTATTCGTACTTATTCTGGAGGAAGGACCAATTAATGTGTGCAATCTCGGCTAGATACACTTAAACAGGCGCGTAGTCACGTGTATGTCGTTACGCGGAATCCAGGCACATAAAAGAAGCAATTTCCAGCGCACTGCCGTTTAATCATTTGCACCCAGCATTAGGATTACTTACATTAATTGATATGCGTTGTGCCCTTTGAATGCCATAACGCATCTACACATTTGGTAAATGAAGCAATCTTAACTTTGCAGATTCTTGATATTATTTTATCATAACAGACTTTGATACTTACAAAAGGTACCGATTGAGACCGTATCTCTGATGGAAACGACAAGCCAACGTCTTCTTATTAAACAATGCTTTGTTACACACTAGCTAGTTTCGAGGACAATCGCTATCTTGATGCCCTCCTCCTGTCCTTTGCATGTGATTTGTGCGGTTTCTGACTATTTCTGTAGAAAATCCACTAGATACACTTTCATCAGCGGTTGTGAGCACGCTAATCACAGTACAAATAACATTTATTTTCTGCGTCATTCAACAGTCAATCGAAAATGAAGCCGTGTATATTTCTTTACCTTTTGCTCTTGAAGTGGTAATTTAAGTGTGTTATTTTACACCCCTCCAATCGCAAGTGTGAGGCCTACTCAGTGACCGAAAGTGCCCCACTTAGGCTCACAAATACACAGATGCACAGCTGCGAGCAGCTACCAGGAATGGTTTACAGCGAATACGCGCATTCAAACCTTCATGGAGACATAATCCAACTTGATGCATGTTTTTTCAATTTTAAATACACGTCAATTCTTCGTAAATTACAAAACACAAAAAAATTCCGTTCGTGAGCCACCACGTTCGGTACCAGCACTCCGAAAGCCGCTGGCGTTCATGAGCACACTGAGATGCCTGAGTGCGCGCCGTAATACTTCTCACAGTATTCTCATCGAAGCAAGATATATGATTTTGGTAGCATAATAGTCGCACGGTAATCTTCTACGAATACAGTTTCACTAACTTTACCCAAGAGTGTATCGCGAGGATCATGTCACCTTTCTTACAAATATTCCCACTTAAATTCCCTGAGAATATCCCTTACACTTTTGTACGGGCTAAGCAGATTTGTTACGCGTCTCTGATTCCTACACCTGCTCTTAGACCTGTTTAATAAAGATTCCAAGCGGTCGAGAAGTACTCTAGGATTGATCGCAATGGCGTCATGTATGCCAATCCAGCACAAATACACTGCACTTTCTCTGAAACTCTCCAACAAATATTAATTTTTTTTCCATCCGTCTTACTAACAGCGCATCACGAAGTAATAATCCGAATGATAATCGAGACACGTCTTCGCTGCTCATCGGGTGTCAGTTCGAAGCAGGACACGCCACTGCAGACAAGCCTGCTTCAGTCAATGAGACTGCAGGCCGAAGACGTGTCTGGGGACGTCCCGGATACCAACCTGACTGTCGCCCGCCATACGGCCCGACAACCAGGAGTGACGGTCTGGGGTGTCATTTCATTTCATAGCAGGAGCCCTTTAGTTGTCATCCGCGGCAGCCTTACAGCACAGCGGTACGTCGACGATTATCTACGCTCCCTCCATAGCAAGCCATCCTGGGCTTCCATTACAGCAAGATAATGCCCGCCCGCACATGGTAATAATTTCTCCTCCGTGACTTCCTGCTTGCCAAACTCTGTCTTGACCAGCAAGGTCTCCGGATCTCACCCGAAATGTGAACGTTTGTAGTATTATGGCGGGGACCTCCAACCAGCTCGGGATTTTGACGACCTAGCGCGCAAATTGGGCATAATTTGAGACGATATCACTAAGGGAGGCATCCAACAACACTGTAAAATATCTGGGAGTATGCGTGCGGAACGATTTGAAGTGGAATGATCATATAAAATTAATTGTTGGTAAGGCGGGTGCCAGGTTGAGATTCATTGGGAGAGTTCTTAGAAAATGTAGTCCATCAACAAAGGAGGTGGCTTACAAAACACTCGTTCGACCTATGCTTCAGTATTGCTCATCAGTGTGGGATCCGTACCAGGTCGGGCTGACGGAGGGGGGAGAGAAGATCGAAAGAAGAGCGGCGCGTTTCGTCACAAGGTTATTTGGTAAGCGCGATAGCGTTACGGAGATGTTTAGCAAACTCAAGTGGCAGACTCTTCAAGAGAGGCGCTCTGCATCGCGGTGTAGCTTGCTGTCCAGGTTTCGAGAGGGTGCGTTTCTGCATGAGGTAGCGAACATATTGCTTCCCCCTACTTATACCTCCCGGTGAGATGAATATAAAATTAGAGAGATTCGAGCGCGCACGGAGGCTTTCCGGCAGTCGTTCTCCCCGCGAACCATACGCGACTGGAACAGGAAAGGGAGGCAATGACAGTGGCACGTAAAGTGCCCTCCGCCACACACACCATTGGGTGGTTTGCGGAGTATAAATGTTGATGTAGTTGTCAAATCAATGCCAAGCCGATTACCTGCTTGCGTAACGGCCAGAAGTGCATCAACGCGTTGATGACTTGCTGAATTTGCGAGCTCTTTCTCTTGAATGAATCAACCCACTCTTCTGAAATTGTAATCATTTGTTTGTCTGTACACGTACATTACATCTGCCGATTTCTGTCTCATTAGGATACTTCCTACTAGTTTCTTTATGTCAGAATGTATGTAAACGATGTGACGTGCTCCCGATGTTCGCCATTAATCTCGTAATCTGGCACTATCGGCTTTTCTCTCTCTCTCTCTCTCTCTCTCTCTCTCTCTCTCTCTATCATAGGCATTATCTTACATTTACCCACATTTAAACACAGCTGATATTCGTTACATCAAGTGTAAAGTTTAGGAGTGTGCTGACCTTATCAAATGAATCACTAATACAAATTAAGAACATTACCGATCCTGCTACACTTCCTTGCGGCACTCCTGTGATACTGTCGTGTCGTTTAGGCTTGACATTCAACGTCCAGCATAACGTGCTGGGTTTTATTAGTCAAACATTCATAGTGCCAATCTCACATCTGTAACGATATTACGTGTGCTCTATGTTAGTCACTAGTGGAGAATGCGGTACAGTGTCGAATGCCTTTAGAATGTTAGAAAGACGGAATCTACCATTTCATTTTCATGCACAATTCTCCAGATATTGTTTGTGAATAGAGCGAGATGTGACTCACACTGGGGTTTCTCCCTGACGATGCTAAACGCTTTGTTCTAGACTGAATCATTACTGTACGCACGGAAGTATGATACACAGTGAACAACAAAATCTCCGACAATCTTCTTCCGCTGTGTGACATCATCTTCAGCGCCTGTGATAAGGGGAAAGTAATCTGAACAGAACGGCCCCCGTGATTTCCTCAGGACGTGGGCGCACAGCACGTGACACGTGAGTAAGCGGAACACACCAGGAAGGCTACAGCCGGGACATTTCGATACGTGCCGCAGCGCGTCCAGCGGATGGCCGGCGTGCGTGCCGCTTTGCTTTCCCACACACCCAGTACTGCTGCCTACCAATGACACGGCTCGTATAATCGGATCGCCAGGCACTGCACGCTAGGTGGCGAGAATTCCAGTACCGTGGACGGCTTAGGCGCCAACGTATAGCTTTCATTAACAGGAATGAAGCCACTATTAACTTTAAGGTCCCTTCCTTGTAGCGACAACGGTGCTAGTTTTAACGGTTAGCTTCTCTTAGACGAAGATATATCTGTCCTGTAAAGAGGTTGGGGGGTGGGGGGGGTGGAGTGGCGGACGCAGCAATGTTGCTTTCTTCACATGGACGACACGTGTGACAGAGTTCAGACACGCTGAGTGATAGCCGGAATGAGGCAACATGCACATGCACGTGAGAACGGTGTGAGTAATTACCACCAGCACTCAACTGTCAGGGTATGTTACCACAGCAATGACATCACGAGTCAGAACTGTGACAGTTCCTCCACGTGGTAGTTAACAGCGACAGTTTCTTCAGGCCACGTGGCAGTTCTGACAATGTCGCATAGAGAAAATGCTTGTACATGAAATGTTCTCTGCCTACCTTGCGTGTCAGAAAAGGTTAAAGCTATACTGTAAAATCATAAATGTGCCTTACAACATTATTTGGAAATTACACAACCCCTCCTGTAACAGATCTCTAAATTGTTATAGTTTTTCTGATAGCCTAAGAATCTTCCCCACGGTGATTAGTTGTAGTGAAAAGGTTTTCAAGGTGGTTCCTAATGTTCTCCTAAAAATTGTTGAAAATCCGCAAACACAAGGTTTCAATATATCTCAAATAAATACGTCTGGGAGGTTCCACGTTCGCTTATCTCTACCACAAACTTAAAATTAGCTAATAGACGGGAAACGTCAACGGTTACCGCTCTATAGAAATGTTTCCTTCTTTCTTGGGTACTTTGTTCCTTTTAGGCGATATTACAGCAAAACGTGCTGTAAATAACATGGTGAACAAAACATTAAGCGATTACATACTGTAAAGGTTGCTTCGATGGTCCATATTTTACGGCCATATTTGGCTACAATAGCGTTGTAGTCAACAATGCCGTAATGTGGCTGCAACAGACGGCAGTTTTGCGGCATGGCTGGGCAATATTGCTGATGTTGCAGGTCGCTGCCGACGCAATGCCTGGGTGATGTCCATTAAGGGTGGAGAATATTTCGTATTGCATGTTAACTTCTATCTCTGTCCTCGTCTTTAAATTCTTCCCTCTTGCTCTCACCTTTGTTTCCTACTCCTCTCACGGACACTGCTGCAGTCACGTGTCTGAGAGGAAGCAATATCGCTTTTGATCGAAAGTTCACGCGCTTGTGTAGAGGAACGTATTTGTAGTAGTTTTGTTGTTGTGAGTTTATTGCGTACACTAGTGGAAAAATGGAAAAACTATAGACTACGACATTTATAACTGCAGTTCATCTACGACCAGAACTATGACCCGTCGAAAGTAATTTATACAAAGATCACAGTCTGGAAAAAAGAGAGATCTGTTGCCGATGAGATAATGACGCCTGATGAAGCACACAAAAAATTCCGAAGTCTCTGAAGCTATGCCAAATGCTAAGCAAAATCCACATGATTTGAATTTGGTAACTTGAGTTTCATATTATTTCGAAACGTATCTGAAGCAGAAATTTACACTGTAGACAGAGGTGTATGATTATCAACAAAAATAATAAAAAACTTTTTCATTTCAAATTTCCCACAGTAAAATGTTTCAGTCTTACCCAAGCATTGCATACTTATAGTAACATGGGTCATTGATGAATAGTGAATTTTAAAGAAATATGTTAAACTTGTGTACGAATCACCCGTACCTTAAGACACGCTTAAGACCGCCAATCTGTTTGTAACTGGCCCACAGTCCAGTGTTTGTATCGGTTTTAGCCCTTCTCGGACCAAATGTTTGTGGAAGATACACGAAATCGTGTCTCGACATCCCGTTAAAATTCTGGAACAAGTACATAACAAGTATCAGTTCAGGTAACTAGTTAAAGCCGCTGAGCCATTGCCGTTACTTAAAACAGAACACCTCCACAATGCCCGATTTCTCTACTCCCTTCTAACTCGATTCCTTGTGTTACGTAAAAGCAGTAGAACCGCCTTTTTTCCACTAGCTCGCGTTCGTCCATTTTGTGTCAACAGCATGACCTCTTGTAAACACTTCTACACTTACGGCCCGGAAACATATTGTCGCAAACATTCCCCGGCAAAAGTAGCCGGTAATTTTGTATTACATATGACTGCAATTTTCGTGAGCGCAGTGTTACCAGGTAACATTCTCTCGAAGACGAGAGAACATCTGGCACATACAACTGGCGTTCTTATACTCTAATGCCCCTGGCATTCCAGTGGATAAAGCATTTCTGCTGGTGTTAGAGAATCAAGTGAACATTAGAGTTTCGCCATTCATATTTGTCTGGACATTTTACATTGGGCTCTGACGTGATGTTTTGTTACGAGTGTTCCCCGAAATTATTATTCTCATGTTCTCTTTCGTGTGTTGTTTATTGATCGATACATCATTCCCCTGTAAACGACCGTGCTCTTTTTATACCTCTTTTTGGCATAACTGGTTCTTAGTAATAACTGTATGAGCAATTAGCAACTATAAATCTAATCGCAGTTTTCATCTTATTGTATAACGATCCTTTCGGATGTGAGTGATCATCCAGCGAGAAACTTCAAACTTTTCCATCAGCGGTCTGCGTCGCTTGAATGATAATCAGCTGATTTGTTTAGATACCAGTCACTATATTTTCTAATCTTCTGCAAATGTTAATTTCTTGTTCTGTAATGTAATTTTCATTAATTTACTGCACTGCTCTGTTGCGAGTTTTCATTGCCTACATATCCCATGCAACTGTCTGCATTACTGTTCGAAATTGCTCATTAAATCTACACCAATCAAGAAAATATTAGGTTGTTGCACAATTCCGTAGGGTTTTTGTTTTCATGTTGGTATTCCTGTTGCTATGCGTTTATTTAGCGATTATGATGTTTTATATGTGGTTCACCGTTGCTATTTCAGTTTACATAACGTCATTTTGTTGTTTGGAGATAGAGTGGAGCTCTGGAAGCTAGAAAATGGGGTGCTAAGTGGAGAAATCGAAAAATTTCCGACATATGCTGTTTCAATAGAGGACTGACAGCAGCGGAGGCAACCAGAAACGTCTGCATCGTGTATAATAATACCAATTCACACAGCTCGCAAGAAAATGGTTTTCTTGTTTTAAGGAGTATCGTTTAGACATTTGCGACTCTCTACATCAGGGTTTGACGAAGATAGTTCAAACGCATTAATCCGCACTGATCCACGTCAGTGTACTCGAGAACTGACAGATGTGAAGAACTGTGGTCGTTCTACCATCGTGCGACATTTGCACGCAATGGGGAAGGTCCAAAAATCGAGTTTAAGGGTACCGCAAGCTCTAAGACATAACCAAAAAAAATCAGCGGGTGGCCATATGTGCATTTCTGCTCGCTCGTCATCATTTCCTTCGTGAACAACGCCGATCATTCTTATCCTGTATCGTTAAAGTGTCGACAAATCGTGTCTAGGCTAACGTACGGAAAAGAAAGGAACGGTTGAGTCCAAAGCAGCAACTTCCCGTACAAAATCTGAGAAGATAATGTTCTGCATCTGGCGGAAGAGCAACGACGTGGTGTACCACGAATTGCTTCCCAGAGGGGTAACCATCACTTCTGATATTTATTGTCAACAACTGAGACGTCTTGCACACGCAATCTAAGAACAACGACCAGGTATATAGTGTGAATTGGTGCTACTCCGTGAGAACGGCCACCCGCATTCTGCTAGACTAACAGAAAACACTACAAAGGAGTAGGGTTGGGAAGACATTCAGCACTCACCTTAGTCACCTGATTTGCGCTGTCAGATTTTCAACTTTTCCGCTCTCTAACAACTTTCAAGGACATTTCCGGATGAAAATACGCTCCGAACATGGCTCGACGAGTTCTTCGCCTCAAAAACCACGTGATTGCTACAAGCGTGCAATCGAGAAAGTTATTCCAGCGTTGCAGACTGTTCTAAATAATGAAGGAGAAATACTATAAAACACTAAAGCCTCTTATCTGCACCTGTTGTGTTTATTGTACTTACGGGAAAACGCTATGGACTTATGCGCCAACCTGATACCTGTACAGGGAAGATATGAGGGCTGTTTTCTTCTTTCTTTCAAGATTTTTGTACTGGTTGGTGCCATATAGCCACAGACCATCCACATTCATCCTCAGTTACATATTAAGACATGCAATAACGTGTTAGTGGGTGTTGCGTCAGAAGCACAAATCTACGCCGCTCAACCTCAACGATAGAATCATGAAACAAGGATTAGCGATGTACGAGTATGCTAAGGCGGTGAAGGCTGCAGGCAGGAGAGTTGTTAGCGAAGACGAGCTCCCCAGCACGCGACCCAGATGGAGCGGTCTTACCTCCCGGCCCCGTAATGCTCGGCCATGTTCCTGAGAGCGCAGCGGCCGGGCTGTGCTGTGCTGAGAATGCGACCGCCGGCAGGTTCCCGCGAGCGCCTCAGACCGTTTCCACTGCTGCCCACCGGAACACAGCCACGGCGCACCAGGCTCACTCAGCACAAAAGTAACTACAATACCGGGCTGACAACTGTTAACACCTACGAAATAATTCAGTGGTAGGAAACAATGAGAGGTATTCGTGCTTCGTGGCACTCTGCAACCCCAGAAGTGCCTTCAAACCATGCGGTAAATGTACCTAACAGACAAGGCAAATAATTCTCAACATTCTAGACAAGACAAGCTAGATTGCTCAACGAAAGGACACACACACAGGCAATATCATAATATGATTTTTGATTAAGATTTACTTTGAAACTTGCTGGTCGATTAATACTGTGTGCCGCACCGGGACTCATTCTGGAATCCTGTCTTCCACGGACATTTCTCTCACCGGCTGAACTACCCAGGCACAACTCATCTGTCTTCTTACCTTTACTTTCGCCTAGCGCCTCCGCTGCGCTGCATTATTTTGCTTCAGTTCGAAAGCATATTTAATTTGTTTGTTGCCTACAGGAATGTACAAGTGGTCAACATAGAGAACCATGAATTTCATAAATGTGAAACATCTACGACAACAGCTATGAAACATCGAAGATAATATACACAAACATCGCAATCTGAAGGATATTCTTTCTGCTACTATCATATTAGATCTGCAGCAGAGCCATAATTCTTCATAGGTTCCTAAAACTTTTTCAACCTTTTTGTTGGGTTCGTCATTTGTCTTTCAATTTTCATTAACAGCAACTTGCCCACTATTCTTTTTCTTAATTACGGTCTTTGTATGTATTACTTTCCAAATCCTGTAATTCTGTTTATTTCCGCAATAGCATTTATGAAATTCATACTTCTTTCACTGCGCTGCTGAACCACAATAAAATATTAACCTAAACATGCGAATCTTACATCAAATCACTTTAATGAATTCCTTGAGTCCACCTGCCTAGGCGTTGTACACTTCTGGTCTTATCGAAGAGAAGTGCGCTTTAGAAGTATAGCTAGATGGTATTTATGCATAAATTTACATTCACATACATCCTCAGCAAGACACAGTACGATGCATGTATCAGAATACGTTTTACCATTACTTAATCATATTCTTTGCTATTCCACTCGCAAATAGGGCGAATGAAAAATGATTATCTACACTCCTGGAAATTGAAATAAGAACACCGTGAATTCATTGTCCCAGGAAGGGGAAACTTTATTGACACATTCCTGGGGTCAGATACATCACATGATCACACTGACAGAACCACAGGCACATAGACACAGGCAACAGAGCATGCACAATGTCGGCACTAGTACAGTGTATATCCACCTTTCGCAGCAATGCAGGCTGCTATTCTCCCATGGAGACGATCGTAGAGATGCTGGATGTAGTCCCGTGGAACGGCTTGCCATGTCATTTCCACCTGGCGCCTCAGTTGGACCAGCGTTCGTGCTGGACGTGCAGACCGCGTGAGACGACGCTTCATCCAGTCCCAAACATGCTCAATGGGGGACAGATCCGGAGATCTTGCTGGCCAGGGTAGTTGACTTACACCTTCTAGAGCACGTTGGGTGGCACGGGATACATGCGGACGTGCATTGTCCTGTTGGAACAGCAAGTTCCCTTGCCGGTCTAGGAATGGTAGAACGATGGGTTCGATGACGGTTTGGATGTACCGTGCACTATTCAGTGTCCCCTCGACGATCACCAGTGGTGTACGGCCAGTGTAGGAGATCGCTCCCCACACCATGATGCCGGGTGTTGGCCCTGTGTGCCTCGGTCGTATGCAGTCCTGATTGTGGCGCTCACCTGCACGGCGCCAAACACGTATACGACCATCATTGGCACCAAGGCAGAAGCGACTCTCATCGCTGAAGACGACACGTCTCCATTCGTCCCTCCATTCACGCCTGTCGCGACACCACTGGAGGCGGGCTGCACGATGTTGGGGCGTGAGCGGAAGACGGCCTAACGGTGTGCGGGACAGTAGCCCAGCTTCATGGAGACGGTTGCGAATGGTCCTCGCCGATACCCCAGGAGCAACAGTGTCCCTAATTTGCTGGGAAGTGGCGGTGCGGTCCCCTACGGCACTGCGTAGGATCCTACGGTCTTGGCGTGCATCCGTGCGTCGCTGCGGTCCGGTCCCAGGTCGACGGGCACGTGCACCTTCCGCCGACCACTGGCGACAACATCGATGTACTGTGGAGACCTCACGCCCCACGTGTTGAGCAATTCGGCGGTACGTCCACCCGGCCTCCCGCATGCCTACTATACGCCCTCGCTCAAAGTCCGTCAACTGCACATACGGTTCACGTCCAAGCTGTCGCGGCATGCTACCAGTGTTAAAGACTGCGATGGAGCTCCGTATGCCACGGGAAACTGGCTGACACTGACGGCGGCGGTGCACAAATGCTGCGCAGCTAGCGCCATTCGACGGCCAACACCGCGGTTCCTGGTGTGTCCGCTGTGCCGTGCGTGTGATCATTGCTTGTACAGCCCTCTCGCAGTGTCCGGAGCAAGTATGGTGGGTCTGACACACCGGTGTCAATGTGTTCTTTTTTCCATTTCCAGGAGTGTATATGCCTCCGTAGGAACTCTACTGTCTATCACTTTATCTTCGTGGTTCTTACGCGAAATGTACGTTGACCTCAGCAGAATCGTTCTGCAGTCGACCTCAAATGCCTCTTCTCTACATTTCCTCAATAGTGCCTTGAAAAAAGAACGTCGTCCTCCCTCCAGCAATTCTCGTTCGAATAAACGTAATCTCCGTAATACTTGCTCACTGGTCGAACCTACAAATCTAGCAGTATGCCTATGAATTGCTTCCATCTTTTCCTTTAACCCCACCTGGTGGGGATCCCAAACACTCAAGCAGTACTCAAGAATGGGTCGCACTAGTGTTCTGTAACCCGTCTCGTATGCAGACGAGTTACAATATTCCTCCAATAAATCTAAGTTTACCATTCGCCTTACCTAATACCAACCTGTTGTCCCCATTCCATTTCAAATCGCTTTGCGGCGTTACGCCTAGATATTTAATCGATGTGAATCTGTAGAGCAGCACACTACTAATGCTGAATTCGAACGTTACACGATAGTTTTTCCTACTTATCTGTAATCTGTATTCACTTAAAGATTTCTGCGTTTAATGTAAGCTACCATTCATAATAACAACTAGAAATTCTGTCTAAGTAAGCCCGTATCATCCTACAGTCACTGAACGACGATATCTTCCCATGCACCACAGCGTCATCAGTAACCAAACGCAAGTTGCTGCTCACCCTCTCCGTCAGGTCATTTGTGTACATCGAGAAACAGAGCAGCCCTAGCGCGCTTCACCGGGGTACTCTTGAAAATACCTTTGTATATAATGAACATTCACCGTCGAGGATAGCGAAGTGGGCTCCATTACGTAAGAATCATCAGTAGCCAAAAACCGAACGGCGTTTCAAAAATCCGACTTAATTGGTTTAAAATCTATGATATAGATATTTGTCTTACCAGTTCTCGAATCTATTACTTTCACGATATATTTAAAACTGTCTTCGAATATTTATCGATATTCATTTCCTGAGTTAAATTTTCGGAAGCAGCTCCCGGTCACATAAAAGCGAACCCATCTACAAAACCCAGGTTTCATTTTTCTTGATAATCTCTTACACTGGCCGGCAATGTTGCCGAACATGTGGCTGCGATTCTTGTGGGCGGCTGTATTGCCTACACGCACTGTAAACGTACGTAACGGCACATCGTATTTCCAACGTACACTGGGGTGACAAAAATCACGGAATACACCTAATATCGCGTCGGACCTCCTCTTGCCGGTGTAGTGCAGCAACTCGACCTGGCATGCACTCAAGAAGTCGTTGGAGGCCCCTGCAGAAATATTAAGAAATGCTGCCCCAAAGCCGTCCATAATTGCGAAAGTGTTGCCGCTGCAGGACTTCTCGATTATGTCCCATAAATGTTGGATGAGACTCGTGACTCATGCCCCTTTCTCACAGCTTCAATTCTGCCAGTATCTCGTCTCCTACCTTCCTCAAAATTACAGACCAATATCCTTAACATCGGTTTGTTGCAGGATTCTCGAACATATTCTCAGTTCGAATATAATGAATTTCCTTGACACAGAGAAGTTGCTGTCCATGCATCAGCATGGCTTTAGAAAGCATCGTTCTTGCGAAACGCAACTTGCCCTTTTTTCACATCGTATCTTGCGAACCACGGATGAAGGGTATCTGACGGACGCCATATTCCTTGACTTCCGGAAAGCATTTGACTCGGTGCCCCACTGTAGACTCCTAACTAAGGTACGAGCATATGGGATTGGTTCCCAAGTATGTGAGTGGCTCGAAGACTTCTTAAGTAATAGAACCCAGTACGTTGTCCTCGATGGTGAGTGTTCATCGGAGGTGAGGGTATCAGCTTAAGTGCCCCAGGGAAGTGTGGTAGGTCCGCTGTTTTCTATTTACATAAATGATCTTTTGGATAGGGTGGATAGCAATGTCCGGCTGTTTGCCGATCATGCTGTGGTGTGCGGGAAGGTGTCGTCGTTGACTGTAGGATGATACAAGATGACTTGGACAGGATTTTTGATTGGTGTAAAGAATGGCAGCTAACTCTAAATATAGATAAATGTAAATTAATGCAGATGAATACGAAAAAGAATCCCGTAATGTTTGAATACTCCATTAGTATTGTAGCGCTTGACACAGTCACGTCGATTAAATATTTGGACGTAACATAGCAGAGCGATATGAGGTGGGACAAGCATGTAATGGCAGTTGTGGGGAAGGCGGATAGTCGTCTTCGGTTCATTGGTAGAATTTTGGGAAGACGTGGTTCATCTGTAAAGGAGACCGCTTATAAAACATTAATACGACCTATTCTTGAGTACTGCTCGAGCGTTTGGGATCCCTATCAGGTCGGAATGAAGGAGGACATAGAAGCAATTCAGAGGCGGGCTGCTAGATTTGTTACTGGTAGGTTTGATCATCACGCGAGTGTTACGGAAATGCTTCAGGAACTCGGGTGGGAGTCTGTAGAGGAAAGGAGGCGTTCTTTTCGTGAATCGCTACTGAGGAAATTTAGAGAACCAGCATTTGAGGCTGACTGCAGCGCAGTTTTACTGCCGCCAACTTACATTTCGCGGAAAGACCACAAAGATAAGATTAGAGAGATTAGGGCTCATACAGAGGCATATAGGCAGTCATTTTTCCCTCGTTCTGTTTGGGAGTGGAACAAGGAGAGAAGATGCTAGTTGTGGTACGAGGTACTCTCCGCCACGCACCGTATGGCGGATTGCGGAGTATGTATGTAGATGTAGAACTTCACAGAAGCTCTCCTGCGAACCTTGCAGAACTAGCACTCCTGGAAACACTCCATGAGAGTCTGCAAATGATCTCCAAGTAGCCGAACATAACCGTTTGCACGCAATGATCGATATAGCTGGACCAGAGGACCCGGTCATTTCCACGTAAACACATATCTCACATTTATGAAGCCACCACCAGATTCCATGTTGCTGTGTTGTGTGTTGCTGTCCGTCAGAAACTATGATGCAGTTCCAGAAAGTTGTCAGTTTTACCCAGCCCTGTCTTGACATTTGTAGATATACTGATAGCTTCGTGTGGTCTGCGCAACACTCGACCCCTACAATGCTCTTACCAAATAAAATCGGGCCTCATCTGTCCAGGGTACGATTTTCCAGTTGTCTAGGGTCCATTTGATATAGTCAGAAGCACAGAAGAGGCGCTGCACTCGATTTCGTGCTTTTAACAAAGGCACTTGTTTGTCGGCGGCCATTGCCCATTTACGTCTAATTTCGTCGCACTGTGCAAACGGATACGTGCTTCGTGCGTCCCACATTGATTTCTGTGGTTATTTCACGCAGTGTTGCTTGTCAGTTAGCACCGATAGCTCTACACAAACGCCGCTGCTCTCGGTCGTTAAGTGTAGGCCGTCGGCCACTGCGTTGTCCAGGGTGAGAGGTAATTCCTGAAATTTGGCATTTTGGGCACACTATTGACGTTGTGGATCTCGGAATCCTTAATTCACTAACGATTTCCGCAATGGAATGTCCGCTGCGTCTAGCTCCAACTATGATGCAGCGGTTAAAAGCATGTTAACTCCCGTTGTGCGGCCATAATCTAGCCCGAAACCTTTTCACATGTATCACCTGAGTACAAATGACGGCTCCGCCAATGCACTCAGCTTTTATACCTTGTGGACGCCATACTACCGCCATCTGCGTACGTGCGTATCGTTATCCCATGACCTTTATCGTGTGTGTGTGTGTGTGTGTGTGTGTGTGTGTGTGTGTGTGTGTGTGTTCCTGTCCGTCAGAAAATATGATGTAGTTTCAGAAAGTTGTCTATTTTACACAGCCCTATCTTCACATTTGTAGATATACTGGTAGCCAGCACCTGATCGTGACACATTCTTCCTTTTTCTGAAACATTTTAAAGGAGAAACTACTCCGTTTAGTGCATGTTTCAGATGTGAACAACAGGTGGGAGCAGGATATGCCGCCGGCCGCGGTGGTCTAGCGGTTCTGGCGCTGAAGTCCGGAACCGCGGGACTGCTACGGTCGCAGGTTCGAATCCTGCCTCGGGCATGGGTGTGTGTGATGTCCTTAGGTTAGTTAGGTTTAAGTAGTTCTAAGTTCTAGGGGACTTATGACCTAAGATGTTGAGTCCCATAGTGCTCAGAGCCATTTGAACCATTTGAACCAGGATATGCCGTGTATCGCTGACGTGAGGCGACGCGCTTATCACCGGCGTCTGTTCCTGGAAGATGGCGTGCGCCACCCGCCGCCAGCTGTTTGCGCGGCCAAGATGGCGGCGGCGCCTTTGTGGCGGTAATTACTTTGTCACTCAGCCGCTTGCTGTCCTTTTTTCCTCCCCCCTTTTCGCATCCCATTCAGGCGCGGCTGTTTCGTATCAGAGCTTGCGACCACAAACCACCTTTCATACTTCGTAAGCCAGCGCGACAAGTTAGATCCCTGGCAGCAAGGCCGCCTACTCTTACTCCTGCCTGTGTTTGCTTACCTTCTTACGCAGCTCTTGTATGTCTCGGCTCCTTCCTGAGCAACTTTAAAAGTAATTTAGAGCCGTGCTACGGACTCTACCTTCCTCCTATTTAATCAAAGGCTGCTATCATAAACTGCACAAATGTTAAATCCCAAAATTAGTTCTGAGTTCGCGTTTTGCTGTCGCATGAATTTTTGAAAAGCAAACTTTTAGTCTTGGATATTCCCAGAAGCGATGAACAAACTACCGTCGAAAACTCCCCGAATAAAAACTATTTTACCTCTCAGTATCACAACCGAGTTTCGGTTATAAGTTCTAGAAGCTGTCAATACAGGGCTATTACAAATGATTGAAGCGATTTCATAAATTCACTGTAGCTCCATTTATTGACATATGGTCACGACACACTACTGATACGTAGAAAAACTCAAAGTTTTGTTCGGCTGAAGCCGCACTTCAGGTTTCTGCCGCCAGAGCGCTCGAGAGCGCAGTGAGACAAAATGGCGACAGGAGCCGAGAAAGCGTATGTCGTGCTTGAAATGCACTCACATCAGTCAGTCATAACAGTGCAACGACACTTCAGGACGGAGTTAACAAAGATCCACCAACTGCTAACTCCATTCGGCGATGGTATGCGCAGTTTAAACCTTCTGGATGCCTCTGTAAGAGGAAATCAACGGGTCGGCCTGCAGTGAGCGAAGAAACGGTTGAACGTGTGCGGCCAAGTTTCAAGCGTAGCCCGCGGAAGTCGACGAATAAAGCAAGCAGGAAGCTAAACGTACCACAGGATGGTGCTCCACCGCACTTCCATCATGATGTTCGGCATTTCTTAAACAGGAGATTGGAAAACCGATGGATCGGTCGTGGTGGAGATCATGATCAGCAATTCATGTCATGTCCTCCACGCTCTCCCGACTTTACCCCATGCAATTTCTTTCTGTGGGGTTATGTGAAAGATTCAGTGTTTAAACCTCCTCTACCAAGAAACGTGCCAGAACTGCGAGCTCGCATCAACGATGCTTTCGAACTCATTGATGGGGACATGCTGCGCCGAGTGTGGGGGGAACTTGATTATCGGCTTGATGTCTGCCGAATCACTAAAAGGGCACATATCGCACATTTGTGAATGCCTTAAAAAACTTTGAGTTTTTTATGTGTGTGCAAAGCATTGTGAAAATCTCAAATAATAAAGTTACTGTAGAGCTGTGAAATCGCTTCAATCATTTGTAATAACCCTGTAATTGAGACAAGTTGCAGAGTCAAAGCCGCTTCTTCCGAATACTTTAAGCCAGAGGTAGGCAACTTGGTCCAGCTTTCATGGTGGACGGTAGACGATAGCGGTTTTAAAAACCATTTTCATTAGGTCTTCATACAATTCTGACAAAGTGTTGGTAAGTTGTTATTATCATCATCATCATCATCATCATTGTTATATGCTTCAACATGCTGCAATTCTTCTTTATAAATTTTACGAAGCAAAACTAGCTTCCCGTCCTTTAGAAATCACAATTACTATGAAACCGATTGGCGGTTAGCACATTTTACTACTAACGGAGATATAAAAGTGGGCAGTAGGTAAGAAAAGGCTGTTATTCATGCTTTAAGCCTAAAAGCTTAATCGCTACCCAGGCTCTCATTATTCTGCCTGTAATGCGACAGCAGCCCACTCTGCATTTAGGCCTAGCAAGCAAATTAACGTTACAGATACTGTAGGCTGGATTAAGTTATTTCTTCATATAAGTCCGTGAAAGAGACATTCAGACGCTATCAAATTCGACAGCTGTAGAGTCTAATAAACACAGCCGCAACCACTAATACAGGGAAGTGAAAGCTTAACTTCGTTGTTGCACAAAATAAGGGGCTGTTGAAAGCGGTGAAGGATCCTCCATTCTCACTTTCTTAACAATGTCCGGTGTTGTCATAGAGACAGTTTACACGTCGACTGCATAGTGAGTAGGACACCTGGGTTCGAGTCTAGACCTTGGTAAAAGGTCTTCATTTGTCACTTCAGTCTGCATGTATGCATCGTAGATGTCTGAGACTTGGAGAGGTCTCTGGAACTATACAGTTTTATTAGAATCAGTCAGTTCATACAAATAACTGGACATAACAACGAGTAAAAATATGAAATGGAATGATTACATAGGCTCAGTAGTAGATAAGTCAGGATGTTGTGAGAACACAGTCTTCAAAGGAAACTGCTTGCAAATCAGTTGTGCGTTTTTCTTCTTAGATTATTGCTCACGTGTGTGGGACCCGTACCAAGTAGGGTAACAGGGGATGTTGAACGTATACTTAGACCGAGCAGCGCGAATAGTCACACTTTTTTTGACTCGAGGAAGAGCGCCACAGAAAGGTTGAAGAACCTGTTTAGGTAGAATATTGGAAGTTTCGAGAACATACCTTCACCGAGGAGTCAAGCAGTATATTGCTCCCTCGTACGTATATCTCGCGAAGAGACCATGAGGATAAAATCAGAGAGATTAGAGCCCACACAGAGGCATACCGACAAACCTTTTCACGACCAATACGAGACTGGAGTAGAAGGGAGAACCGATAGAGGTACTCAAGGTACCCTCCGCCACACACTATCAGGTGGCTTGCGGAGTATGGATGTAGATGTAGACATTTCTGTTCAGCGGTTTTTGTAATATCGCAGTCGGTTGGACAGCGAATAAGTGAACTGAGCGATTGCATTTAGTATTTGTAGTCTCTCCTATTTTCATGGCGACCGTTTTCAATGTTTGTTAATTTACGAAGAAAAAATTCTCATGAACAACACAATCTGGCTAGGTATCCGGCAGCTGCTGCTACCGAAAAAAAACGTAATTTTGAGAATGACCTAAAGGATGTCCATTGCACCTAAAAGTAAATTGTTAATTGCTGGGATTATAATGGATCGGCAGTTGCCCAAATGACTGGATTTTTTCCGATGGTGCTCTTGGAAGAAGAATCGAGAAATGGCTCTGAGCACTATGGGAGCCAACTGCTAAAGTCACCAGTTCCCTAGAACTTAGAACTACTTAAACCTAACTAACCTAAGGACATCACACACATCCATGCTCGAGGCAGGATTCGAACCTGCGACCGTAACGGTCGCGCGGAATGGAGAAAGTAATGGTTGTTTGTAAAGGTTTTTTTATTAGAAGCGGAGCCTTGGGGAAGGAAAGATTTATAGCAGTAAAAAAAAAACCTAGCGATATAGTGCGTGTGTATACAGAGTGAGTCACCTAACATTACCGCTGGATGTATTTCGTAAACCACATCAAATACTGACGAATCGATTCCACAGACCGAACGTGAGGAGAGGGGCTAGTGTAATTGGTTAATACAAACCATAAAAAAAGGCACGGAAGTATGTTTTTTAACACAAACCTACGTTTTTTTTAAATGGAACCCCGCTAGTTTTGTTAGCACATCTGAACATATAAACAAATACGTAATCAGTGCCGTTTGTTACATTGTAAAATGTTAATCACATCCGGAGATATTGTAACCTAAAGTTGACGCTTGAGTACCACCCCTCCGCTGTTCGATCGTGTGTATCGGAGAGCACCGAATTACGTAGGGATCCAAAGGGAACGGTGATGGACCTTAGGTAGAGAAGAGACTGGAACAGCACATTACATCCACATGCTAACACCTTTTTATCGGTCTTTTTCACTGACGCACATGTACATTACCATGAGGGGTGAGGTACACGTACACACGTGGTTTCCGTTTTTAATTACGGAGTGGAATAGAGTGTGTGTCCCGACATGTCAGGCCAATAGATGTTCAATGTGGTGGCCATCATTTGCTGCACACAATTGGAATCTCTGGCGTAATGAATGTCGCACACGCCGCAGTACATCTGGTGTAATGTCGCCGCAGGCTGCCACAATACGTTGTTTCATATCCTCTGGGGTTGTAGGCACATCACGGTACACATTCTCCTTTAACGAGCCCCACAGAAAGAAGTCCAGAGGTGTAAGATCAGGAGAACGGGCTGGCCAATTTATGCGTCCTCCACGTCCTATGAAACGCCCGTCGAACATCCTGTCAAGGGTCAGCCTAGTGTTAATTGCGGAATGTGCAGGTGCACCATCATGCTGATACCACATACGTCGACGCGTTTCCAGTGGGACATTTTCGAGCAACGTTGGCAGATCATTCTGTAGAAACGCGATGTATGTTGCAGCTGTTTGGGCCTCTGCAATGAAGTGAGGACCAATGAGGTGGTCGCCAATGATTCCGCACCATACATTTACAGTCCACGGTCGCTGTCGCTCTACCTGAGCCAGCGAGGATTGTCCACGGAGCAGTAATGCATGTTCCGTAGATTCACTGTCCCGTGGTTTGTGAAACCCGCTTCATCGGTAAACAGGTAGAACTGCAACGCATTCTCTGTTAATGCCCAGTGACAGAATTGCACTCGATGATTAAAGTCATCACCATGTAATTGCTGATGTAGTGACACATGAAACGGGTGAAAGCGGTGACGATGCAGTATGCGCATCACACTACTTTGACTCAGTCCACCGGCTCTCGCAATGTCCCGTGTACTCATGTGTGGGTTCGTGGCAACAGCAGCTAACACACCAACTGCACACGCTTCTCCTGTGACAGGCCTGTTACGGACCCGTTTGCGTGCTACGACCATACCTGTTGCATACAGCTGGCGGTAGATGTTTTGCAATGTGCGGCACGCTGGATGCTCTCTGTCCGGGTACCGTTCTGCATACACCCTGCAGGCTTCAGCTGCATTTCGTCGACACTCGCCATAGATGAGTATCATCTCCGCCTTTTCAGAGTTCGAATACACAATGGTCACAGTTCGTACAACGCTACACTATCACAGACGTCTGGTAACACGGTGTACTACAGTTGGTCCGCGTGCGGAGACGAATGCAGAATAACAATAGCAGCAAGCGCCACATGCGGACACTGCGACAGCTAGACCAAACCACAACAGTGCACTACAGCCACACTCGTAAACACGGTCGTCATCGTAAACATGTTCCTGCAGATGCTGCTCGCCGACCGTGGCCCGTGTTTGTTACAACACGCAACTGAACGTCGGAGGTTTCAAGCGTCAACTTTAGGTTACAATATCTCCCGATGTAATTAACATTTTACAATGCAACAAACGGCACTGATTACGTATTTGCTTATATTTTCAGACGTGCTAACAAAACTAACGTGGTTCCATTTAAAAAAACGTAGGTTTGTGTTAAAAAACATACTTCCGTGCATTTTTGTATGGTTTGTATTAAACAATTACACTAGCCCCTCTCCTCACGTTCGGTCTGTGGAATCGGTTCGTCAGTATTCGATGTGGTTTACGAAATATGGCCGGCCGAAGTGGCCGTGCGGTTAAAGGCGCTGCAGTCTGGAACCGCAAGACCGCTACGGTCGCAAAAAAATGGTTCAAATGGCTCTGAGCACTATGGGACTCAACATCTTAGGTCACAAGTCCCCTAGAACTTAGAACTACTTAAACCTAACTAACCTAAGGACATCACACACATCCATGCCCGAGGCAGGATTCGAACCTGCGACCGTAGCAGTCCCGCGGTTCCGGACTGCAGCGCCAGAACCGCTAGACCACCGCGGCCGGCGCTACGGTCGCAGGTTCGAATCCTGCCTCGGGCATGGATGTTTGTGATGTCCTTAGGTTGGTTAGGTTTAACTAGTTCTAAGTTCTAGGGGACTAATGACCTCAGCAGTTGAGTCCCATAGTGCTCAGAGCCATTTGAACCATTTTGTTACGAAATATATCCAGCGGTAACGTTAGGTGACTCGCCCTGTATGTACTAGTTTCAAATCCGCAGTCATGATCAACAGCTCTACGAAAGTAAGTAAAGAGATGTGCGTTACAACTAATAAAAAACCAGACAGATTGATAAACTATATAAAACACATTGTTGACCTGTGCTACGCTAAAATACAATGTCGTCTCAGTCTTGGTCTACGGCATGAGATAACACATGTGAAGCATTATATGGCATGTGAGGCTCCCATTAGCAGTCTGACCAAAGCTCGTCCGTAAGTACTCACTCGGTCATGTATGTGACACACTAAAAAACTGGCTTAGATTAGTGACACAAGCGAGACGTGTTAACACAAAATATTACATAAAAATTGATTTCAAGAGTAAGTAAGTGCTACAGATTGTTTCGGAACATAATCGAGGACAGAACGTATTTTTAAAAAAAGTGTGTGCGCTAACAGCGAATAATCCGATGACGTAATTTCATAGACAACGGCCCCGAGTTCCTGTCGCAGACGAAATAAGAGACACACCTTGTTTAGATGGCTGATGTCAGTTGCTAATCAACCGACGTAAATCTGCGGTCGCTAGCCCGCACAGGGTAACTACGGGAATGCGTCAACAACTGTGGGCAGGCTGGAAAAGTAGAAGAAACCAGTGACCTAAATGGATAAGGTTCGCGTCAGTTTGAACTGAAGAGGATATGACAGCAACCAGAGTCTGCTATATTGAAATATGCTTCTCTCTCTCTCTCTCTCTCTCTCTCTCTCTCTCTCTCTCTCTCTCTAACCGCGAAAGAACGAACGTCGTTTGAGTTCCCGAAAGAAACTGTGTGAGACTGCTGAACGTTCCTGGACCACCTTTCATAAGAGACATTCGTGTACTAAGAAAATTTACGAGCGCATATCAAACTGAGTGTAATATTCTGAGAAAAAGTTGAAAGTTATCGTGGGTTTTCGGATTACTTTCTTAAACTTTCAATGGATAGTTGTTTTCTTTTCTCGCGTTATCACAGAATAGTTTTCAAAAGACCACATAGTACTGGCCGAAAATCGTCAGCTAGAAAGGAAACATGACAGACTGAATTTATTCATTGGAGCTTCGACACGATAACGATAACGGTTCTTCGTCTGCCATGTCAAAGTCAACTCTCATTCTTTACTATGATGATCGGTAGAAAGTTAACACATTTATCGGAAACATTTTGGGAGGACTGTAGTACGTCGTCAAGTCTATTCATGGGCGAATGAAATGTACTGACGGAAAAAAATATCACAACACCAAAAGGAGTTGAGCGACATAAACGGAAGTTGTTAGGGATTTTCTACGTCTGAAAGACTACGTGTATTCAAATTTCACGCAAATCGCGTAAGAGTGGCGCTAGTAGCGCCACTCCAAGGATACAAATCAGGTTTGCTTTAAATACACACTTAATGGTTGTAAGCGTTGGTTACTTTCGACATTGGACGTGGTGAGTTGATTTTACTGCAGAATGCCTTTAAGGCAGCAAAGATGCCTTTATCAACATCTCACTGAGTGTGAACGTGGTCGTGTAATAAGGCTGCGATATTGCAGGAAGAGTTGGCAGGAACGTAGCCACTGTACATGTCTGCTGGCAGCGCTGGTCACGAGAATGTACCGTCGTAAGAAGACCGGGCTCCGGACGCCCACGTGGCTCTACCAAGAGGGAGGACCATCGTCTTATGCTTATGGCCCTGGCGCTTCCTTCTGCATCTGCAGCAGCAATCTGAGCAGCAGTTGCCACCACCGTGACACAAAGAACTGTTACAAATCTGTTACTCCAAGGACAGCTCCGAGCCAGCCGTCCTTAGCGTGCATTCCACTGATTCCAAAACACCGCCATTTGGTGTGAAGCGAGAGCTCATTCGAGGGGTGGGTAGAGGTCTACTGTGTTTTCGGATGCAAGCTGGTTTGCCTGGTGCCAGTGATGGGCGTGTGCTGGTTAGGCGGCGGCCAATTGTGGGCCGGAAAGCAACCTGTCTGCGCGCTAGACGCATTGGATCTACACCTGGAATTATGGTCTGTGGTGCGATTTCGTATGCCAGTGGAGTTTCCCACGCACCGTGATTGAAATTTGTACGTCAGTCTGGTGATTCGACCTGTTGTACTGCCATTCATGACTACAATTTGAGGGGGATGTGTTCCGAAAGTGTAAAGTTCGCCAACATACCACTATTGTAACCCAACATGCTACAGAGTGTCGACATGTTGTCTTGATCTGCTCGATCACCAGATGCCTCCAATCGAGCAGATATGGGACGAAAATTCCTGTGTCATCTACAAACAGCTTTAACCGTCCCTGTATTGACCGACCAAGTGCAACAGGCATGGAACTCCATCCCACGAACTGACATGCGACGTATGAACAACACAATGTATGCACGTTTGCATGCTTGCATTCAACGTTCTGGTGGTTAAACCGGTTATTAATGTACCAGCAGTTCAAACTTGAAGTGACTTTATCTCGTGCTTACGTTAATCTGTGATCTTGCAATGTTAATCATTTAAATGCAACGTGCATTTTGCTTCGGTTAAAACGTAGTTTGTGTCCATACCGCGAGAGTGTTAAGGTACCAACTGCTTTCCGACTTTAAATCAGCGACTGCGGCTCAGGTGGAATCCGGCGCGCCTTCTTTATCGGGTGGTTGTCAGAGCAGCCACTTGCGCAGAAGAAGGCGATGGGGGCTCAAGTTGGAAGCGGCCGTCCCAGGGCGGCCATTCGCGGCCGAGCGCGCCCGCTCCCCGGAGTTCTGTCCGCGCGCTCCGCGGGGACGCCACAAATCTCGCAACCCGACGCTCGGGCCACTCGCGGCGCGCCTAACGACCTCGCCACCCGTGCGTCCCAGGCACACGGAGCTCTCATCACCCACATACATCAAAACGGCGCTAACAATGTTAAGCTTCCGACAGTGTCAGATACTACACTGAAGCGCCAAAGAAACTTGTACAGGCATGCGTATTCAAGTCCAGATATATGCAAACAGGCATAAAACGGCGCGGAGGCCGGCAACGCCTACATAAGACAAGTGTCTGGCGCAGTTGTTAGATCGGATACTGCTGCTACAATGGCAGGTTTTCAAGATCTGAGTGAGTCTGAACGCGGTGTGATAGTCGGCGCACGAGAGATGGGACACAGCATCTCCGGAGATGAAGTGGAGATTTTCCCATGTGACCATTCCACGAGTGTACCGTAAATATCAGGAATCCGGTAAAACATCAAATCTTCGACATCGCTGCGACCGGAAAAAGATCCTGCAAGAACGGGACCAACGACAACTGAAGAGAATCGTTCAACGTTACAGAAGTTCAACCCTTCCGCAAATTGCTGCAGATTTCGATGCTGCCATCAACAAGTGTCAGCGTGCGATCTATTCAACAAAACATCGTCGATATAGGCTTCCGGAACCGAAGGCCCACTCGTATACCCTTGAGGACTGCACGACACAAAGCTTTACACCTCGCCTGGGCCCGTCGACACTGACATTGGACTACTGATAACTGAAAACTTGTTGCTTGGTCGGACGAATGCCGTTTCAATTGTATCGAGAGGGTGGACGTGTATCGGTATGGAGACTACCTCATGAATCCATGGACCCTGCATATCAGCAGTTCTGTAATGGTGTGGGACGCATGCAGTTGAAGTGAAAATGGCTCTGAGCACTATGGGACTTAACAGCTGTGGTCAACAGTCCCCTAGAACTTAGAACTACTTAAACCTAACTAACCTAAGGACATCACACACATCCATGCCCGAGGCAGGATTCGAACCTGCGACCGTAGCAGTCGCGCGGTTCCGGACTGCGCGCCTAGAACCGCGAGACCACCGCGGCCGGCGCAGTTGGAGTGATATGGGACCCACGATACGTCTGACAGGTGACACGTCAGCAAGCATCCTGTCTGATCACCTGCATCCACTCATGCCCACTGTACATTACGACGGACTTGCGCAATTCCAGCAGTACAATGCGACACTCCACACGTCCAGAATAGAATTGATACAGAGTGGCTCCATGAACACTCTTCAGAGTTTAAACACTTCCGCTGGCCACCGAACTCTCCAGACATGACCATTATTGAGCATATCTGGGACGCCTTGCAACGCGCTGTTCATAAGACATCTCCACCCACTCGTACTCTTACGGATTTATGGACAGCCTAGCAGGATTGATGGTGTCAATTCCCTCTGGTACTACTTCAGACGTAAGTGGAGTCCATGCCACGCCGTGTTGCGGTACTTGCGCGTGCTCACGGGGGTCCTAAAAGGTATTAGGCAGGTGTACCAGTTTCTTTGGCGCTTCAGGTTATGGATACCAGACCAGTTTGCGTTGCCAAGCGTATTTGTGAAGTTTGCCAAAAATCAACACACTCGAAACTTGAGGGGCAAACCGGGCGGTGGAGGAACCGGTGTTTCACAAAAATCGGAGATTCAATTGTTTCCTACACCTCTTATATGAAGTGTACACTCATTCTTAAAGGCTAGAACAGACGAATGAAAGTGGACACGAGCTTCCGCGTAAGTTCGCAAGTCGTTTTTTCAACTTGCTGCTAAAAAGCTTACAGAAAAAGCGTTTTGTATTTTGCGGTTTACAACGTATTGAATCTGTATCATTAAACGCGCGTTCGCCATTGCGTTCAATCGTACAGTCACGAAATTCCTTCCTGTAGAATGGACCAAACATTGTTGCAGCAATTTCCAGTCAGATCTGAATAAATTGTCAACTTGGTGTGACGTCTGGCAACTATCTCCGAATCTTGAGTAGTCTCGTGCTGTGCACTTCACGAACATAACTGGCTAATTCCAGAGTTAGCTGGGATACTGTGTATAAATCTACAGCCCCCTACGTACGGTGAACCCAACAAAATTTTGGAGACTGCGCAAGAGTACTTTGAGTGCATTCGCGTGGCTTGGTAGGCCTACAGAATAATAGTGTAAATTTGATTTTTCCAACTTATTCCCCTAATTACCTTTGTTTCTGTGACAATACATTCACGACAGTGGAAAAGCCTCTCATAAGCAATCGTCAAAGCGTACAACGAAAAACAGAGTAATGCAGCAACCTGCAGATGCAAAAGTGCAATGATGCGAAGGCTGACGCTGTCTGATCAGTTATGTTGTCTGTCAGCATTGCGGAGTTACGTCGAAATTCCACTGCATTCAGTGAATCCGTACACGAGACGCACATCGATCAACCTTTCATCAGTAATCCTATCCGTTCTGCTGTGTACCACTGTCATTGTACAACTAATACTTTCGGAAAAATAACCCCTACACAGAATCGAACGGTACTGTGTCCAAACTTCGGGAGGTAGAATGGGCACTGGTGTCATCAGGCCCAATTATAATGGGTGGAATAAAGTCCGATTTCAAAGTTGTTTACTCCCATCGTGCGGTCATAATCGCGCCGAAAACCTTGAAACACCTGAGTACAAATGACATCTCCGCCAATGCACTGCCCTTTTGTACCTTGTGTAGGAGGTAATACAGCCATCTGTATATCTGCATATCGCTATCCAATGACTTTTGTCACCTCGGTGTTTGTAGGTGATGTGTACCTGTGAACTGCTGAGTAATTTTGTAGATGATATATAATGGATTAACGAGGCAGTTCTAAACATCGTCAGGAATTAAATGGTACGGTGCACTGGGTGAAGAACACTCTAGCTCGCAACAAAATAATGATGCGAACATTTCCCAACCGATATATAGCGTGGTGGTGGTGAAATGAAGCATTCCGGACGGGACGGCCGTTCATTGAGCAGTCTTGGAGCGCGCGCGCTGGAATGCGGGACTCGCGGGCAGGCGGCCAAGCGGCCAGGCTCCGCTCCACACCGCTCCTCGCAGGGTTCAAAGCCCCACCGCCAGTTCTAACTGTACCACGGCCACACACCATCTCAAGCTCAAAGTTTGTCTCACATCTGCCTGAAGATGATGGTGATAAATATAGAGGGACTCAACTACGTGTTTATAGTCCCTAGGTCTTTTCAAGATGTAGGTACGAGCTTTTTCCCCTCTCTCAACAAAACAGAAATACTATACTTTTGTACTAGGTACATGTGGAGTGACTAGCCTACTAAAACTTAACTGTCAAAAATAAAACCAAGATCATTCCGTAAACATTAAAATGGCTACCAGGTCTATGTAGTTATAGCGGCCATCACGAAAACAGACACCTCAAGGCTATCTGACCGTCCTCGGCGTCACTCTTGACAAGAAATTACTGTTCACACCACACGCTGAAGATAAAAAACTCAGAATGACGGAAGCTATCCACATGCTATATCCTCTGATCGCCAACAAGGACAAGCTCCAACGCACTTCGCAATAATCTAGCCCATGATTACGTATGGATGGTCCACAAGGGAGACAGAATGCAAGACGAATCTTCAGGTGTTGCAACTTTTGCAGAACAAGTGTCTTAAGCTAGTCTTAAATGCGCCCTGCTGTACTAGCACTGCCAACGGTGAAACGACAAATGAGAGAACACACCAGGACACTGATAGAAAAACAAATACGCTCAGACCTACTGTAGAATAACTACACGACGTCGCGGTCATAGAACCGGCTCAATGGCACAAAGTAAGAGCTCCACTGTCTATATTAAGGGACTAGATATGTCCCACAACATCCTAAGCAAGGGGCATGAAGGGCCAAATTCTTCTGTCTAATGTCCACCGGAAACCGAATAAATGGTGTCCCCAACTAGGCAAACTCAAACCTCACACAGAAAGTCCCGTCTCCGAAGGCGATAGTACTTTAGCACAAAACAAACAAACAAACACACACACACACACACACACACACACACACACACACACAAATAAAAATCACCGTCCTACAGCACTGCCAGCTAGCAATAACTTCAGATACTAGTAAAAATTCGGGAAAAATACTGGACATCTGAGTGTTTAGCCTACAGTATAGAGGAGTACTGTGTAACGAAACATGTCGTCGCTGATGAACTTGCGTTCTGTTGGACCTTGCAAAAACTTCCAGTGAGAGAGTTGTTAAGAAATCATGAAATTAATTTAGGTAATATCTGGGACATCATTATGGTATCGTGTCACGTATGAACGCACTTTATTTAAGAGACTCTCCGTGCACGACAGCGCGCGAGTATTTGTGTGCTGCCGCCAAGGTTTTACTTCCGACGACTCGCCTTGATGACGCCGAGAATGTTCCCTACCTCCCGAATATTTAATTGCAGCTCTTTCTGCGCCTTCATCGCTGTAGCCATTACTCAAACCGCCGATATACACCGTACGAAAGTAACTGTTGGTACTTTCAGGCCAATATTTCCGCTGAAGTTGAGCAAAATATATTTTTGCGTGTACTTTTGTGGAACCCACGTTTTATCAACGTATACTAGTACAAGACTATTGTCTTCAGCAGGCAGCAAGTGCATTTTATACGAAACTTCGATCTTGTTGCCGCAGTGTCTCTGCATTTCATTAAAATCTTTTGTCTATCAATATACTTTCTGAATAAAAAAACCAGGTGAGCCGAGCAGACAAAGAGGACGGATGTCTCCGAGCCAGAATAATTCGGGGATCACGCTGTATCTTTCCAGCCGCTGCGTACCCTTCCCTGCTGTAGTATCGAAGTAAAGTTCTACGCACTAACTTTTTGTCAGAATCGTCAAATTCCGTTACAACAGTCGATTCGGAAATACCACGAAGTTTTGTTGTCATTTATGAACTTGTACAAAATTTATAATATTCCTGCCTTCTTCGCTGTTGGCCAGACAAGTAATTTCGATACGACGATTTTAGATTGTTTTCGAACGTCTCTTCGCCCTTTACATGCACCTACCAGAGTAGTACTACAGGAACACACGAACACATGATGTCTCACGAAAACACAGAACATTCAGCTGGCGCTGCCGTAATGCACTATTAACAGTGTACACGCGGCAACAAATCTATGAGGCAGGCGCTTAGCGCCGGCGGACTGCAGTGAGCGGATGTGAACTTGAGGTGTCTAATTTCGTGACGGTCACTCTACTATCTTACATGTTTTTTCAGGCAATTTTCAGCATTCGATAAATGTTTCAAAAAAACTCATGACGCTGAACTGCATTAACTGGTTTCACCCGTAAGCCAACAACAGAACATTCGAATTTTTAGAACAACATTAAGACAATACAAACTGGCGTCTAGCAATCACATAATAATAATAATAATAATAATAATAATAAGGAAAACAAAGACAGAGGATGAGATGGTCAGATGAAGTTAATCGACAGCTCATGTTCTGTTATTACCAAGCAACAAACCTAGGAACCAACACAACTGGATACAGATCACAAATATACACAACATTTATTACCAGATACCCAGAATTAAAATTTTTAACAGAACAACGACTAGCTGATCAGATCCGTGCAATAATCAAAAATAACAGGATACCCCAGTCAGAATTAGAAAACATCAAACAAGTACAACAAATACTGGAACAAAATAATGTGCAATCAGAAGAAGAAGAAAATGCACTAATGGACTCAAACATCCCAGAACAAACAAACAAACAAAGAACAACACGCATCAATTAAACAGTCAGAGGAAAACGAAATCTTAAGACAGCCACCAGAACAAGCACAAATAGAACACGAAGTGACACACATGCTAGATATAGAAGAAAAATTTCAACTGACATATATAGAATACAAAGACACAAATACAGACATTAGACCATTCTTGCATAGACCGCCAAATAACCCACAAGTCGAAACAACAAAACTATCAACACAATCATACACAACAAAATAAATGAAAACACAACTATGGAAGAGTTACAACTACTGGTTTATATAGGAGCACTCACTACACTAAATATACACACTAGGCAGAGATCAGAACCAACCCGCCCGGGTTCCCGGGTTCGATTCCCGGCGGGGTCAGGGATTTTCTCTGCCTCGTGATGGCTGGGTGTTGTGTGCTGTCCTTAGGTTAGTTAGGTTTAAGTAGTTCTAAGTTCTAGGGGACTTATGACCACAGCAGTTGAGTCCCATAGTGCTCAGAGCCATTTGAACCATTCAGAACCAACCAACACACAGAAGAAACCCACAAAACCAGCATGGCAACACAGGCTACAGATCAGAATAGAAAAACTGAGAAAAGACATTGGACAGCTAACACAATTTTTAAGAAATGAAATATCAGACAAAAAACGAAAAAGGTTAGGTAAAATCTCACAACAAGAAGCGAGGGAGCAATTAGACGAAAAGAAGCAGAAATTACAAGCATTGGCCAAACGACTTAGAAGATACAAAAAAGTGAAAATAGAAGGAAACAAAACCAAACATTCAAGACAAACCAAAAGAAATTTTACCAGACAATAGGTAACACACATTGAAATAGACAATCCACCAAACATAACAGACACGGAACACTTCTGGAGCAACATATGGTCAAACCCGGTACAACCTAACAGGCATGCACGGTGGATACAAGCAGAAACAGATACATACAAGATGATACAACAAATGCCTGAAGTGATAATTTTGCAACATGAAGTCACCCAAGCAATTAATTCTACTCACAATTGGAAAGCCACTGGAAAAGATAAAATAGCAAATTTCTGGCTAAAGAAATTCACCTCAACACATTCACATCTAACTAAATCATTTAACAGTTACATTGCAGACCCATACACATTCCCTGATACACTTACATATGGAATAACTTATCTGAAACCTAAAGATCAAGCAGACACAGCAAACCCAGCTAAATATCGCCCCATAACATGCCTACCAACAATATACAAAATATTAACTTCCGCCATTACACAGAAATTAATGACACATACAACACAGAACAAAATTATAAATGAAGAACAAAAAGGCTGTTGCAAAGGAGCACGAGGATGTAAAGAGCAACTGATAATAGATGCAGAGGTGACATATCAAGCTAAAACTAAACAAAGGTCGCTACACTATGCATACATTGATTACCAAAAAGCTTTTGATAGTGTACCCCACTCATGGTTACTACAAATATTGGAAATATACAAAGTGGATCCTAAATTGATACAGTTCCTAAACATAGTAATGAAAAATTGGAAAACCACACTTAATATCCAAACAAATTCAAAAAATATCACATCACAGCCAATACAGATTAAGCGTGGAATATACCAAGGAGACTCATCAAGTCCTTTCTGGTTCTGCGTTGCTCTGAACCACTATCCAACATGCTAAATAATACAAATTATGGATACAATATTACTGGAACATACCCACACAAAATCACACATCTGCTATACATGGATGATCTAAAGCTACTGGCAGCAACAAATCAACAACTCAACCAATTACTAAAGATAACAGAAGGATTCAGGAATGATATAAATATAGCTTTTGGAACAGACAAATGTAAGAAAAATAGCATAGTCAAGGGAAAACACATTAAACAAGAAGATTACATATTGGATAACCACAGCGACTGCATAGAAGCGATGGAAAAATCAGATGCCTACAAATATCTAGGATACAGACAAAAAATAGGAATAGATAATACAAATATTAAAGAAGAACTAAAAGAAAAATACAGACAAAGACTAACAAAAATACTGAAAACAGAACTGACAGCAAGAAACAAGACAAAAGCTATAAATACTTATGCTATACCAATATTGACCTACTCATTTGGAGTAGTGAAATGGAGTAACACAGACCTAGAAGCACTCAATACACTTACACGATCACAATGCCACAAATATAGAATACATCACATACATTCAACTACTGAAAGATTCACATTAAGAAGAAAGGAAGGAGGAAGGGGATTTATCGACATAAAAAACCTACATTATGGGCAGGTAGACAATTTAAGAAAATTCTTTATAGAACGAGCAGAAACTAGCAAAATACACAAAGCAATCACTCATGTAAATACATCGGCTACGCCACTGCAATTTCATAACCACTTCTACAACCCTTTAGATCACATAACATCAACAGATACGAAGAAAGTAAATTGGAAAAAGAAAACACTACATGGCAAGCACCCGTATCATCTAACACAGCCACACATCGATCAAGACGCAGCCAACACATGGCTAAGAAAAGGCAATATATACAGTGAGACGGAAGGATTCATGATTGCAATACAGGATCAAACAATAAACACCAGATATTACAGCAAGCATAATATTAAAGATCCCAATACCACAACAGATAAATGCAGAATTTGCAAACAACAAATAGAAACAGTAGATCACATCTCAAGCAGATGTACAATACTAGCAAATACAGAATACCCCAGAAGACATGACAATGTAGCAAAAATAATACATCAACAGCTTGCCTTACAATATAAACTTATAAAACAACACATTCCCACATACAAGTATGCACCACAAAATGTACTGGAGAACGATGAATACAAATTACACTGGAACAGAACCATTATAACAGATAAAACACCACCACATAACAAACCTGACATCATACTCACCAATAAAAAGAAGAAATTAACACAACTAATCGAAATATCCATACCCAATACAACAAATATACAAAAGAAAACAGGAGAAAAAATTGAAAAATACATCCAACTGGCTGAGGAAATCAAGGACATGTGGCATCAGGATAAAGTCGACATTATACCAATTATACTATCAACTACAGGAGTCATACCACACAATATCCACCAGTACATCAATGCAATACAGCTACATCCAAACTTATATATACAACTACAGAAATCTGTAATTATTGACACTTGTTCAATTACCCGAAAGTTCCTAAATGCAATGTAACATATACCGTACAGTTAAAAGGAAGTCACGCTTGATCAAGGTCCGCGTCACTTTCCATTTTTAACCAGACATCACGTCTGAGAAAGGAAAGAAATAATAATAATACTATACTTCATTTTTCATGAGTATTAAAACACAGAGCGTAGAATATTTTAATCCACATGAAACACGTAATAAAAAAATTCATTCATAGCATTTATAAGTGCGTGCAGCAATCGTCCAATTCGTATGAGATGACGACAACAACAAATACAAAGTGACTTGGCATCACAGCCCAAAGATCAGTTACGCTGAAGCTATACCTACGAAGATGTATCGATGTGTACATTTAATAATTTTTTCATAATGTGGGGCCACAGTCATAACTTATTTCTTTAAAGTCAGTACCGCCATTAGACTGTTTTTTATTTGCAGTGTTACATTTACACGATCATGATTTCGGCTTCAAAGTGCCATTATCAAGTGTTTTAATGTTATACAGTGCCTAAGATAGCATGCTCTCATATTTAAAATACACTATTAGTCACATTGTGTGAGGGTCAATATTTCTGGTAAAAGCCTACTGCTTTGTTTTATCACTCAGTGATAAAGCATTAGGCTTTTACCAGAGATATTGACCCTTACACAATGTGTCTAATAGCAAAAGCAGGCTAGCATTGGCAAAAACGGCATTCTTGGTCAAGAGAAGCCTACTAGTATCAACCATAAGCATTAATTTGAGGAAGAAATTTCTGAGACTGTAAGTTTGGAACACAACACTGCACAGTAGTGAAACATGCACTGTGGGGAAAACGGAACAGAAGAGACTCGAAACATTTGAGATGCGGTGCTACAAAAGAACGTCGAAAATTACATGGACTGATAAAGTAAGAAATTAAGATGGTCTCTGGATAATCGGGAAGGAAAGGAATATGTGGAAAACACAAGAAGAAAGGACAGGACGGTAGGACCTTTGTTAAGACATTAGTCTAGGGAATAACTTCCGTGGTACTATAGAGGCCTTAGGGAGTAAAAATTCCAGGAGACAGAGACTGGAATACATCCAGCAAATAATTGTGGGCGTGGGTTGCAAGTGCTACTCTGAGATAAGAAGACTGGCACAGGAGAGGCATTCGTGGCGGGCAGCTTCAAACCAGTGAGAGGACTGAGGACTGAAAAAAAGTGAGTCACGAGGGAGATGGAAACTCGAGAGCAGTTCTCACTGGAAGAGTCCTTTTATTGCTGTAATGTTCAATGGTCGTTGCGGCCAGGCTACAGTGGAATAGTTTCACACACGCGTGCCGAGTGTGCAGCAGGAGCTTGGCAGACCCGGAGTGGGGCGGAGCAATTACGAGCCAGGCGTCGGCCGGTGTGTGACGGGAAGCCGGCCGCGGAGCTTATAACAGCATTACGGCCATGGCCCGCACTCGTGTTCACCTTGTGCGCGCGCGCCACGACCCAAGGACGTCGACTCGCTCGCCACCACTGACTCCCGCTGTTTCATCATTTTGAACAAAAACATCATTTTGAACCAAAACATCATTTTGAACCAAAACATCATTTTGAACAAAAAAAGAATTGCTGTCCGCTTCATCAGGGTTTCCTCGGTGATATGCCGCCATTCCTCTTCTGATCTGGTCCAGAGGCGATAAACGTTGGTAATAGGCCTTCACTTAACTGCTCTATCCAACTGATCCCAAAGCAGCTCAATAGGATTACATTTGGGGATTGGGACGGCCACATCATATTTTTCACTTCCCTCATCTTTTCTAAATTTCGCAGATACCCTTTACACAGTTTTGATGTGTGTTTAAGATCGTTATCTTGTTGTAGGACGAATCCCTTGCCAATCAAACATCTTCCACATGGCTTTACATGATACTATAGAATGCGATGTTAATCCTCTTTCTGCATTGTTTCGTTTATTTGTACAGTGTCTTACCACCTCCGAAACATCCCCCAGACCTTTCTTTAATGTTGCAGATACACATTGGTGTAACATTTGTTCACCTGGCAACCGGCGAACAAACTTTGGTCGTTTTGTGCCGAAGACCTCAAATTTGGATTCGTCAATGAAAATTATCCTTTTCCACTTATTTGCTGCCCAACTTTCATGTTGTCTAGCTCAGTGTAGCCTCTTCTACCTATTAATAGCCGTCAGTAATGGTTTCTTAGCCGCCGTACTCCCATTAAGGTCACTGCCTGAAGACGTCTTTTCGCATTACTTACACTCACCAGCTTTTCCCCATTGTGGTTGAGTTCAGGTGCTTAAACTGGCGCTGTTTTGGAGCTATACATTTACTTGTGACTACTACATATTTGTCATCATTTTCTGATGTGACTTTTGGCCTACCTTTTCGAGGTCGGTCCATATTCTGGTTAGCATCCACATGCCTCTGCAAGGTATAATTGACACATTCCAATGAAATATGTTCATGATGTGTTATTTGTCGCATATTAAGACCGACTGCACGTAAAGATACAATTGCAGAAATTTTTCTTGTTGAAAGCTCTCTTCTTCGTTCCATTATCGATGTTTACACTGAGCACTCACTCACTGAAGTTCATTCTTTGATATTTCGTGCATAACTACATGCGCCTTTCTTATCTGTAACCGTGTTTACAGATTTCTTGACGTCCTATGAACGCCATCTAGTGAAGAAAGATTATACTATGCCACCGCAGTACAAAATTAGCGGCATGCAATACTTGGAACCTCAACAGCAAAACAACGAAAAGTTATGTTTTGAACGATTTTATCTTTAAAAGCGTGGAACACTACCATTAAACGTTATATTGAGCACGACACTAGAGAAACAATACAGCTAATTCGTATTTGAAATTGATAACTAGCTGTTTTTATCTTACTTTTAAGGCATTCGAAAACTTTTGAGCGATAGTGTACAAAAAGGAGAGAGTATCGTAGCAAATTCCAAGGAAAGCGAATCCTTCCCAATAAACAAAATCTGAACGGAGATGAATAGAATTACAGCAAGGTGAGAAGTGTTCAATGAATTCGAAAGCAAAGGTCCAAGTTGCCGAGTTGTCAAAGATATCATAAGAACTTTTGGCCTTACGTCAAATCAGTAAACTGATGAAAGTCGTCTGTAACCCCGATCATGATGGATCCGAATCAGAATACGATAAAATAAAGGCTGGAACACTATAGTCTTTTAAAATGGCTTCACCAAAAGAAAAAAAGGTGACTACAGGTTCTACTTTAAAATGTCGCAAGACGGAAAAAAAAATTACAAGGATACAGACTAGACAAACTGTAACTGTAAATATGTCTCTAGATAGTCATTCGATTAAACTGAATACCCGCTAGGTTCACAGATGAATCTCATTAACTATTTTCTAAAAGGCTTATATTTTTAAGGTCACAAACTCCTTGTTAGAGGGTGGCTCTGTGGAACTACTCCTACTCCGTTCATTCGGAAGATCCGCTCGGCTGTACATAACGAAACTGTGGATGTTCCTGTGGCTCTCAACTTCCGGAATGTCAGAACTTTCTTGCAACCTGGAATAAGTACATCGTTCTTAATGGCAAGATGTCATACATAAAACTATGCAACGGGATCAAATCATAACTGTTCACGATATAAACTATGTGAATGACCTGACAGTGTTCGTAATTCTGATGCAGGTCGCAGACGACAAGTTATGCAAACAGAGGTCAGTTACGAAATTCAGGACCACATTAAGATGAAGACCGGTTACATCAAGGAATGGTAGCTAATCTTGAACACAAATAAACGTTCTTCAACTGCCAACATTTTTGCAGAGTAAGACCGATTAACTTCTTTCTGCAACTAATTTCAGCTTTGAATCATCATCACGCGGACAATCGTCGAAATAAAATTATTCTCGTATTAGGTTAAATTTTGTCAAATAATAAATTACGTCCGTGGCACCACACATAATCACATAAATAAGTGAAGTAGAATTTGCGAAAATAGCAAAAAGGCTTTATATCGTTTAACTACACAACCTATGATTTAATCACTAGAATCTGTCACAACGGGACAGATATTCCGAAGGGTTACGCATTCGCATTGTTGGGCGGTCTAGATCCATACTAGGTTAACTTACTATTAGTAATGAATTTATTTATGTATCTGAACAGTGCAGGATCGCCACAGACATGCTCAATAGGCTCTAGTGGGGGGATAGGGAAAGGGCGAGGGGGTGTAGCCTACACAAAAGGCGTTGGGCATCACGCCCTCAAGATTCTAAGATTCGCGGTTTCAACATTAATCTAGAATCATTACCTCCTGCAGCAAATATCACGTGCAGTAACTACGAGAGTAAAGGTAGAGAAATAAGAGGAGTGGTTCTGCGGACGATGATCCTGGCGAGCTATGTATCTTCCGTCATACACTTTTCGGTGACGTATGAATTAACAAATAGAAGATGGGAAATCGGTCGTGGGGACCATAGAACAGCGTAACAGGATAAATATGATTTGAAAATACACCGCCATCAGTTTATTTGTCCACGTTACGCGTTTCACACACAAGTCACCAATTCGGATGAATAACAAATCAGGAACCACGTATATTCACGTTGACATAAAAAAATCTGTGTATCAAGTGCAAGGAAATAAAACAAAGATTCCATTACTACTAGGTGTGTATGGTATTATAAGGGTACTCCGACTCAACAGGTTGTGAAAATGTGCACCGATAGTAGTAAATCTCGTGTACGCAGCAGCGGGTCATGTTTGCACTGTGACTTCTCGTTCCCCCAAATCCGCCGCTGTGAGCTGCGAAATCAGTTCATGTTCTCGACTCATTTCGTGCGTAGATAATAATTTTTCCAACTACACCCTCAGTTATGTCTTGGGCAATCAACTCGAAAAATTAAAAAGACTACTCTCATCGTGAAAGTTTTTGATAATTTAGATTAGAATATTTTTTCATTCTTAGGCAGTACACTATAATTTACTAGGACGATACAGACCATACTACACGAAGTAAAGTTGAGTAATCAGCACTGACCGAGTCATACAAAAGGCCTGAATGGGAAACGTGTGCGGCAGGGTTGCTCATTGTCCACATAGATTTTTAATTTATGTGCTCAAGAGGAAATGGGGGCAGTACAGGGGTATTTCGATGTTGAAGTTGTTTGTAAAGGATAGAAAAAGCTCTCTGATGACCAAGCGGCAGATGCCAAAACTAAACATGAACTGAGTTGATTGATTGATGAAATGATAAATATATCTGCTGATACAATACGCACATAAAATAGAATAAACGTGTAGTAATGATGCGTGCAGCAAGTGGAATTGCTGGTTGATTATATGTAACCTGTCAGTAGAATGAAAAAAGAATTATGGAAACTTAACGCACGGTTTTCACGTACAAGGCCTGTAATTAAAACAGACAGCTACCTACAGAAAGTTATTCCATCATCGGAAAAATGTTAAGAGTGTATTTTGCTTTGAGAAAGTGTTAAGCTTCGGCAGCACAGCCTCCGACGAGTGCGAAGCGCGCATCGGCAAAAGGTGAAGTTGTAACGTCTCGACGTAACGAAGGAAATGAGGCCGAGTTCCACGGAAAAAATCCATTCTAGGCACTGCAAGAGTATGATCGCCCACTTGGTTAACGCAAATTATGTAAGATTTTCAAGAAAACTGAGTTAGGAGCCAGTAATGCCGCTACAGCACAAAAGATTTTTCAAGAGATAGGACGCCCTTGATAACATGAGAAATATGATAGCTAAGTTTAATGGATACGCTAATTTATGAGAGATGTAGTCTTCTTGAATTTTTCGAGTTGATAGTCCGAGAGATAACTGAGGATGTAGTTGGAAAAATTATTATCGACGCACGAACTGAGTCGAGAACATAAATTTATACTGATTTCGCAGCTCACGGCGGCAGATTTGGGGGAACGAGAAGTCACAGCGCAAACATGACTCGCTGCTGCGTACACAAGATTTACTACTACCGGTGCACATTTTTCACAACCTGTTGAGTCGGAGTACCCTTATAATACCATACACACCTAGTAGTAATGGAATCTTCGTTTTATTTCCTTGCACTTTACACACAGATTTTTTTAGACAGCGGACAGAAAGATAGGTCGTATTATCCATTTTGTCACCGCATGTTACCCACCAGGATAGAACGCGAGTATAATGTGAAATACTGAAATATGGGGCACTAAACTAAAACAGAGTTTAACATTAATACATTTTCTATCATGATCATTTTCTGTTAATTTTCTTGGTATAGAAAAGTTATCCGACACCATATTTTTACTGTTTATAACAGTTTGTGTTATCAAAAAGCACTACACGAAATAAAAATAGAATTTGAAATTAATTTATATTGATTTAACAGCAAGACCACATACCGCTCCACACCCACATCAACTGACCGGCGTTGTAGTTCGACAGTCTGAGTTTCCGCAATGTTGCACGCCTGACACCGACTGCCGAACAACTTTTCTTCATTCCACGAATGAGGCGGTTGCTAGACTGGGGAATGGAATCTGAGGTAGCTCGCTGGATCTTACAGATGATATGGTCCACCATTTCCTGGGCACACTCCTATTGTTTGAATGTGGCCTCACAACCAATTTGTCATTTGAACTATCCACTTTCGGGTCTTTAGTCGACTTCTGTCCAAGTCCACACCGGAAAGTGGTCACTTGAATGCAAATCTGTGACCACTTGCCATTGAAATGGGTCTGCAATAGCTGGAGAGCAAAAAAGAAGGTCCATAGCTGAAATGGCCTATAGCTGTGGAAAACTGTTTCATATGACCAGAGTTCATAGGCAGATATTCTCTGAATGGACGAAGTGCTCAATAATTCGATCCTCGAGCAGGTGGTAGCCCAGTCCCGCAGCACATTGTGCGCTCCCTATGAGGAAGAACGGGTTGGCAGTGCTCAGTAAGTTCCTCCGGTGCATTTAGATCCAACGGATCATGAGGTGGAAGATATAAAGAACACTTTGTGACTGGTAGCGGTAATTTAAAAAAAAAAAACAACTTTACATACTGTGTGATTTTAATTGGTGTAAGAACTCTCTCTCCAACAGCTTGTATGACTGTGGTAAGAAGGACGGAGACGTGGCATCTGTCATCGATGGAAACACACAGTCCACTCGTAGCTCTGTCTCCAGTAGTATCGTCCTTCTTGTAAGGTGGTAGCCTCTTAATGTAGGTGTGTGATGACTTTAAAATGAGCGGTCTAAGGCGCTGCAGTCATGGACTGTGCGGCTGATCCCGGCGGAGGTTCGACTCCTCACTCGGGCATGGGTGTGTGTGTCTGTCCTTAGGACAATTTAGGTTAAGTAGTGTGTAAGCTTAGGGACTGATGACCGTAGCAGTTAAGTCCCATAAGATTTCACACACTTTTTTTTTAAAATGAGTTTCCTGTAAGAAGATAAAGGACGGTCCGTCCTGGGCCAAAAGTTGTAATTCTTCCAAATGTGATTGGTATCCATTTAAATTTCACTGCAAGAAAGAAGTCCCTGTGGGAGCCACTGATGGTTGTTCTTGTCCTCCTTCCTCGGCGGCGGCCATTTACCCGAACGGTGTGGTGGAACGTTAGACGGTGCCTGGCTCTCCGGTTCCTCATTGTGGATATCAATACCCCTTACAGTAAAATCACCTTGGATGGAAAAGTGCTCGCCGATTCCAATGTTGAGCCACCACCTCCTTCGATTAAATCTGTGGCATTTTTCCTTACTTGTGGGAGGAGTTGCTTCCAGAGGCAGAGGACGGATTGGTAGGCTTCTGACTGTGTGCAGCAGTATGTGGCAGACGTTCGAAGTCCGTCGTCAACGGCTTCCGAATGATTTCAGGTTAAAGTATAGTTTTTTCCCCCAGAAGTACACCGGCAAGCGTGAATAGTCGTTCTTGATTCTGTAGTCTGGGTTTGTGTAGAGGCATCACACATGGCGACTGAATTTTTTAAGGGTCGATGCAAAACTACCAGCTAACACTAGAGGCTGCATAGCACTGGAAGCTTTTTTAGCTTCCCCATAGTGTGTGCGTCTCGTAACTCCCAACTTCTCAATATTTCTTTCTTCGTTATAAACCCCACACTTCCCGCACCACAACGAGTGGTCCCCCAGAGCGGTTTATACACGTTGGAGGAAGTGTACAGGAATAGCATGATTCGTGAGCTGAGCCTCCACAACTTCGACACACAGTCCTCTCGTTACATACACATACTGTAGTGGTATGATCGAATCCTTTACATTTGAAGCCAGGGCCAGAACAAATTGTCGAACCTCTGAGATGGATATAGTCTGATCTCATACACTTCTGCCTTTCCGTTACACCCATATTTTTTCTTCACTTAACTCCGTAGGATCCACCTGCATTATATCAGAGTACTTAAGAGTGTCATGCAACTCAGCCACAAAAGGGTAATAACCTAAGTGCCTCGCATACTAGAAGCTTGGATACTTGGTTTGACGTGACTGTCTCAACTAGAAGTGTTCCATTACGAAGTCATTTAGCACTTTTTGAGGGCCCAGCAATACTCTCCAATGCCTTGTGAACGTAGAAAGGGGATATCTTCTCAAAGATTCCCTGTGCTCTCTTCATTACAATGAAAGCATTATGACTGACTAGTATCGTGTTACTATAATTCTGAGACTTCTCAGGAGAACTGACCTACCGGCCTCTCTTTGTTGTGTGGTTGTTGGTGCTATAGAACGGTACCCGTCCGGCCAGAAGTACACTACTGGTCATTAAAATTGCTACACCACGAAGATAACGTGCTACAGACGCGAAATTTAACCCACAGGAAGAAGATGCTGTGATGTGCAAATGATTAGCTTTTCAGAGCATGCACACAAGGTCGGCGCCGGTGGCGACACCTACAACGTGCTGCCATGAGGAAAGTTTCCAACCGATATCTCATACACAAACAGCAGTTGACCGGCGTTGTCTGGTGAAACGTTGTTGTTATACCTCGTGTAAGGAGGAGAAATGCGTACCATCACGTTTCCGACTTTGATAAAGGTCAGATTGTAGCCTATCGCGATTGCGGTTTATCGTATCGCGACATTGCTGCTCGCGTTGGTCGAGATCCAATGATCATTAGCAGAATATGGAATCGGCGGGTTCAGGGGGTAATACGGAACGCCGTGCTGGATCCCAATGGCGTCGTATCACTAGCAGTCGGGATGACAGGCATCTTATACGCATGGCTGTAACGGATCGTGCAGGCACGTCTCGATCCCTGAGTCAACAGATGGGGACGTTTGCAAGACAACAACCATCTGCACGAACAGTTCGACGACGTTTGCAGCAGCATGGACTATCAGCTAGGAGACCATGGCTGCGGTTACCCTTCACGCTGCATCACAGACAGGAGCGGCTGCGATGGTGTACTCATCGACGAACCTGGGTGCACGAATGACAAAACGTCACTTTTTCGATTGAATCCGGGTTCTGTTCACAGCATCATGATGGTCGCATCCGTGTTTGGTGACATCGCGGTGAACGCACATTGGAAGCGTGTATTCGTCATCGCCATGCTGGCGTGTCACCCGGCGTGATGGTATGGGGTGGCATTGGTTACACGTGCCGGTCACCTCTTGTTCGCTTTGGCACTTGAGATGTGTTACGACCCGTGGCTCTACCCTTCATTCGACCCCGGCGAACCCTACATTTCAGCACAATAATGCACGACCGCATGTTGCAGGTCCTGTACGGGCCTTTCTGGATACAGAAAATGTTTGATTGCTGCCCTGGCCAGCACATTCTCCAGATCTCTCACCAATTGAAAACGTGTGGTCAATGGTGGCCGAGCAACTGGCTCGTCACAATACACCAGTCACTACTCTTGATGAACTGTTCTATCGTGTTGAAGCTGCATGGGCAGCTGTACCTGTAAACGCCATCCAAGCTCTGTTTGACTCAATGCCCAGGCGTATCAAGGCCGTTATTACGGCCAGTGGTGGTTGTTCTGTGTATTGATTTTTCAGGATCTATGCACCCAAATTGCGTGAAAATGTAATCATATGTGAGTTCTAGTATAATATATTTGTCTAATGAATACCCGTTTATCTTCTGCACTACTTCTTGGTGTAGCAATTTTAATGGCCAGTAGTGTAGATATGAATTTAGATCTCTCCGTGGGGAGCGCTCGATCCGCTAGGGAAAGAAAGGTCGACCCAGACCGAGCCCTGCAAGCATTATAAAGCGTGGCTTGAGGGGAGGCGGTTGGCATGTGCCTCGCAAGTTGCCCGATAGAGACTAATTCACTTCACCAGTCATTCGCCTCGTCAGCACGTAGCACACCTTGAGGCAGAGGTTTTTTTCTATTAACTTATTTCAGAGGTGTGTACCTTCCAAGCAGTGAAAACAAGGCCCCCGTTCTCCGAAATACACAATGTCCGATCGCAGCGTCCCTAAAGTATCACCAGAGTTTACAGTAGAAGAGGTCTGACGGCGCTGGACAGTCCCCGGCACGGGAAAACCGGGGTCACCGTACCGCTGCTGGCGGAGCTCTTTAGCCCCTAAGTTGTGCGACACTCTTCGTCAGGCCCCTCCACTGAGGCCTGTCTGACTTTCGTGACTGTCAGTAGCTATACGACCACCTCAGTGTCACTGAGGCATGCAAACCCTCCCGCCCGGGACTAAACGTGCCTACGATAAGGCGGTGTCCCCCAGTAGGGTCCAAAACTGCTGGAGGTCTCATCGATGACAAGGATCTGAGAGGCGAAACCTAAGTTCAGGTAGAGTCGCATCCTTGGGACCTGTCCCGTATTCAGTAATAATAATAATAATAATAATAATAATAATAATAATAATTTCGTGTGGATCACTGGCTTGGTGCAAGCCTTTCAACTGGACGCCACTTCGGCGACTTGGGTGTCCCTAACGTACTTGTTATCCGTACAGTTTAACGTGGCATCCAAACCACGTGCCGTGTCTGGCGACTGTTCACATCGTTGAGAGGTGAAGGTTGGGTTGAAAAGCAGACAGAGAAATCCCGCGGCCTTCTGGTTTCTAGTGTAGCGCTTTACTACCGCTAGACCGCCAGGCCCGACATATAAACAGATGATTGTTTGGCGTACCTGTAAGAGGTGCATGTTAGTTGGCCGCTCTGACAGGAAGGAAAGTGCGCACATCCCCCTCCCCACCACGCCCACTGCTAGCCACGCTGCCACAGCCACAGGCCCGCGTGTCGGCCCGAGATCAATAGCGGCTGCGGCCGACGGCGACACCGAAGCCGAGCGAGACGGCGTCGCGCCGCGTGCAGTGCCGAGCCCTGCTGCCGCTGCTCGCGGTTCCTGTTGAGGTCGAGTCACGCTAGAGGTCAAACGTAGGCAACGTCGCCGATAAATAGTGGTGTGTTTACCAGGAGCGTAAATAGTCTTTTTTAATTTTGTGCGAAATCTTTTATTCAACGGACATAAGAATTACAATGTCTTACAAATGTTTATGCAAGTATCTGCATATGCGAAATTTATTTTCTTCTCTTACACTGAAAAGACACTAATGTTATTTCCCTTTCTTAATCTGTCTCGAGAATCATGCGCAGGTAATTGTGCACTGACAGTCTATATCTGGTTCCTAAATGAGATTTAAGACTCCAGTGTTCCAATGACATATTGTCAGCAAATTGCTGTGTATCAGTGCCCTTAGAGTTTGGCGAGAAAAAATGAGTGTCCAACACGTCAAGCAAATGTGTTGAGATTAGAATTAGAGGAAAATTTCCAATCTGGTCCCAAAATTTGGTTATGTTTATCATATCTATGACGGTTCTCGTTTTTTTTTTTTTTTTTTTTTTTGCCCAAATGCTAATGTTTTTCTTGTATTGATACTGGAGTGCAATGTTCACTTCAACACTACACATTTCGCTTACGGCTGAAGGGGTCAATTTGAGTTTATATTTCTTATCAAAGAGTTGGATATGTTTCACTGATAACATCTAAACACATACCTCTGATATTTGTGGGTAAGTCTTTGCCTGGACATTTCTCCATTCGTGTGAGGATATGTGATTGACATGAGGTGCTTAGGAGGACGATGTATTAATTTTTGGTTGAGTCTTGCTGAACATTGCCTCATTCTGTTATCTCCAAAGTAGCTTGTTTCTATGTAATAAATATAGACATGTCTAAATTTTGCATTCTGGATCGATTTAAAGCGGCTATCTTAAAACTGAGGATCGAACAATTTGGATCATTTTGAGATGCTTCCTGCGCCTTCCCGAGTACCTTGGTTGTATGCATTCGGAACGAAGGTATGCAATGCTGGAACGGATTTCTCAGTCGCAACTTGCCGTTGATACATGGGGTTGCTGCGTTGAGAAAAGGCAATTTAAACAAGTTGAAACCTCAGACATTCCATGCTGCCACGAAAAGTAGACCATCTGCCTCGCATACTTTCACGTACATATAGAACTGTAGGTACGTTGTTGAGCTTACATAATACATAATCATTCCTGTAATTGGCTATTTGTATTCCGTCGAACTTCAACGTTTTGGCTCCTTAATGTCGTTTTGATTGACTGCACCTTCCCCTGCCAGTTAAATTCTAACATATGCGTGGTATTCGCCGTGATGATCACACCCAAATGGTGTTTTGCGTGAACTGTATCTGATCATGGGTACTGTAGATAGAGGGAGTGGGTCCCTGGTGAATACAAACTGCTTTGTCCATGTTGATTCTGACTCCACTGGATCATCTTTTATATTTTTTGCGTACGTTAGATACACTGATATCTTGATCATCATTTAAATTACACTGATTTCATCTGCTTAAGTATTTATAGCGATCCTCGCCCCCATACATGCTACATGACGTCAATACGGTCGGTCATCTTCGGATGACATGTTCCGTTGCTATCGCACAGAGAGAAGCCGACAAATAACCTTGACGGAGGGTCTTCTACAGCTCTGTTGCGAAAGATTATAATAATTCTTGATTCTGTTCCGCACATTTCGTGCACATACATTGATAATTTCGACGAATTTCCCATGAAATCCTGTTTTATTCATGACTCTTTTAAAGTAGTCGAATTATTCTCTGTCGAACACTTCTTGAAAATCGAAAATTGGGCAAGTACATGAAATGGGGCCACCTGGTAAAACAGTCTTCTTAGGTCCAGAATAAGAACATAAAAACTAATTAATATAAACCCTAATGTCACAAAAAGTGAAGTAATATCTCATACTTTACTGCAAGAGAAAATAAGAAAGAATTGATAATTTGAAAGAAGTACGTAAGTTTGAATATCCTTGTAAAAGTGTAAGCTGATATTGCAACTTATTCGCTTAGTCCAACAAACGTCGCAATCGCAAGACGCTTGACGTGCTTTTGGCAGGCCATAGATTCATATCCGTGTCCGCCCATCCAGATATTTTCTCTGAGTTCCCCTCAAATCACGAGAGACAAATGATAAGTTTCCTTTGAAAAATATACGGGAGATTTCCTTACCCATGCTTCCCCTAGCTGAGTTTGAGCTCCGTCTCTAACCTTACGTGTGTTTCTGACAACGCCCTTTTTAAGAAGCCATAAAAAGCTACGACGTCCACACTCTCAGACTACAAGGTCTTAGGTGGTGAATTACTTCTTGATAACGGTTCATACTGAATCTGAGAAGGGTACGATTACGTTTTTAAGACCTGCCAAATTTCGTTCGTCACATTTCTTACTTCACGAATTTTATGTGTCGCAGTCTCAAGAACGTCAATGACTCTTCGTCTTTGTTTTTGTATTTGGCGTTACCTTGAAAGTAATCACGGAACAAGCTTTTTAGTGCCTATACCAAAAAATGCAGCTGTTTGCAACTGTTCAGAAAGACAACGCTCTTTCTTTCTAGATTAGCCTCTAAACTATACAGCGTCTTTAAAGGAAAAAAATTTGATTCCAATTCTATTCTTTTTGCCACCTCTGTATACATCACTCAGGACGGATGCTCACATATACTTCCTTTCGTTCTTTGTATTCAGTTAACTGATGTTCGTATCTTAATGCAGATTGATCTTTGACCTGGTAAAGGCGACAAATGATTCGCATATATTTACGTCAGAATAATTTACAAGGTCAACTTACAATATCTTACTATAGGGAAGGACTTCACGTATTCGATCAATTTTACAACTTTTTCTTTTTTTCCACTTTCTTTCTTTCGGGACCCATCCCATGGGCCCTGCAGCAATGCCCAAGTTGCTTCAGACTATGTACGTCGCCGGAGTTGAGCCTAGACGAAACGTCAACACAGCTTCACTTCACGTAGCCCATTAGCGAACGGGGAAACTGAAGCTATAAGATTCCATCCACGATTCAGAAAGTCAGAATGTACTATCACATCTTAAGATCTAACAATGACGAAGATTGTTAATGGCCAAAGCAAAATTCATAACTGATGTTGTTGACAAAGTTTGGTAAATTGCTGATGAGTAAACCACAGGGAAAGAGTCGTCCAAACATTTAAAAACATTGACATTCATTTGTTAGATAGAACACACACACACACACACACACACACACACACACACACACAACGCGCACGCCCGATATTTATATAAGGCAATATACAAGGTTTTTTCCCTTATTCGTAGTGATTTTTTTAAGTACTTAACAACGTCAACGTCAGAAACAATTGTACTCTTCTCGTTCAACGGAGCTGCCTTTTTCATGGTTAAAAAATGTTATCTAATGAAAATTGCTTCTTATATTTATACTCTTATTTAAGCGCACCCTAAATCGTTTCTCACGTTCTGGAGGAGGAGTTCCTAACGGATCATCCACTACTCTTCATGTTACAGCAGAACAATATCACTGATAGGGTAGTAGTAACATCGTCGGTCGAAATAAAAGTTGTGTCCTCCTTGGAGACAGGGAGTAAATTTGACTAGAAATCCACGTCTACTGCCTTTACGGGTACTCTCAAAGAGAATATGTAGACATTCTGTCGTGGAACCCCTTTTACATCAGACTTTTTTCCTTTTCTTCTAAACAAAATCGTTCGTACTATGCCGAAAGGAAGTAGTGGAGAGAGAGAGAGAGAGAGAGAGAGAGAGAGAGAGAGAGAGAGAGAGAGAGAGAGAGAGATTCTTACGACTTAGGCGCTGCCGAAGTACTATAATTTACTTTTTTTAAAAGCCGCTGGCCTATGGGAAACAGGTTCCTTTCGGAGTGAGGCGAGGCGAGGCCTGGGTGAAGGTCGAGAGCTGAGAGCGCTGGTGTCAACCACCTTGGCCGTCGTAACCGTACGCTGTAGTGTCTTACCGAATGCGCACTCACTGGTAGAAGTACTCTGAACGGATTACTTTCAAGTGAAGGTACAGGTGAGATAAGCATTGCGTAACGGTTTATCATACACCAATTCCGTTCCTTCTTTGCCTTTAGTGTGTGCATGTGCGTGCGCGTGAGCGTGTTTTTCAAAGGCGCCACAAAACCATCCTTCATGAACTCTGATCTTTTTATAGGCTAAAATTCTGCGATACGTGCAAGCAGTTACACCCAGAGGTATTTTCATAAATGAAAGACACGGCGGAAAAAGTCATTTTGAGGCTTCGGAGACAAATTCTAAGCATAAGAAAAGTTCGTCCTCGACCAGTATCAGGTTACCCAAAAGAAACTACTCCATATGACATATTTACAAGGCACTAACTTGATACGTAACAGCATTTACAGATGCTATACTTTAGAACCAGTTGTAAACAAACGAGCACGCAGCTCTCAAGTTCAAAGTCAAGCTTTCTGCCTACACCACAGACTTAACGGCCACCAGTATATTACGCAAGCTGCTGGCAGGTCACTAACATTACAACCTTCTCAGTCAGGTCCAAGGACACGCATTTGACAAACAGTGAAATGCTGCAGGATAAGAAGCCACGCAAATCTACCTCCAAACCTCCGTCACGGAATCTGAGATTACAGATCTGTTTTGGTTTTTTTTCTGGGGGGGGGGGGGGGGGGGGGGTGAGGATGAGACACGTATGTGTATGTCATTTATACAATCACCAATGGAAGCAAAACAACACTTCGCTTCTGTTTTAATTCAAGAGATTCGATTTAAAATTTATACAAACAAAATTTTAATAATACGGATGGAACACAGAAATACGGGCTGAACACGGTGAGCAACTTTGCAGTTCAGAAACTAATATACCAATCTTCGACCACTATTACATCCCCGTATTACAACGTGATATGTTCAGTGAGTCCTAACGAAATATGGGGCAGCAAAGAGAAACAGAAAAATTGTAAGTCGATGTTTCTAGCTATACAGTGGTAGAAGTAGTGAGAAAGGCGTCAAACTATGTAGCAATAACGGACATTCAGATATCATGCATTTGGTTGGTTGACTGTAGGTTTAGGGACTAAACAGAGAAGTCATCACTCCCTCGGTCGGTGGATAGCTTACTTGGAGTCAGCCAGAAATTTGATCGCCTTATGAAAGTACGTAGGAGAAGTAACAATGATGCCAGAGCTGGTAATTTAAGGAGAACTAAAAGTATGTGGGTCGAGCCGTCAGGGAAGAGTGGGGCTATCGTGGGCGTGGGGTAGGAGTACAATTTTAATGAAAATATAATCTTTGAAATATTTATATGTTCATGTTGGTAGTTCCTCAGGATGTAGTAAACAATTATACAAAATGGGGTGCCAGTCCGGTAACCGTCGCAAGTAAGAAAAGTCTAAATACGATATCAATAGTTCCGCTTTCGAGTTTTGTGGTAAACAAATTTCAAGATTAATACAAATGGTTAGCACTGAAAATATGAGTTGTGGTTTATGGACCTGTCAACAGCGTAATATTTCGTCTAAATAAAATACATTCATTACAATTTGGTTTCATATCCGAAATGGCCGTGTGGACTATGTTCACTGTTACCCCAGTCTTGGTTTAGATCAAAGGTCACCTTTCAGTTTCATAATTTTACTTCTATAAATAATTTTCAGCGAATTTTCTATATTCTTGATGCTGGCGACATACACCCAAAAAATTGACACGGCTAATGTTTGTGAAGAAAAAGTTCATCGGTCGGTAAAAAGTTTGGTTCAAAAAAAGGAGTAACTGAGGATTCAGCAGCCTTTACGTCAAGTTGCGGTACGCCTTCTCCAGTGGAACCTGCAATTTCGTGTGATGCTTCCCTTTCCACTTCAGGTGCAGACCTAACAGATATGCCAACTCCTGAAGACTATAGGCCTTTCCCAAAAGCTGTGTGGCGAGAATCAAAATCAAGGCAGAAATTTGCAGTTTACACTACCACTTCAGTCAAAGACAAACTGAAAGTAGCAATGGTGGGTAAAATGGGACCCTGTTTAAAGAAGACTTTGTTCTAGAGAAAAGAAGGAGTTGAAGATACTGCGACAAATATAACCGGTGATTATACAGACAAGCCAATCTAAAACCCTTTAATCCAGCGTGGTACAATCTGAAGATGAGGGATGCTGTGAAAGAGAAGATGTTGAAGCTGAAACCTAACGAAAGTCGACAGATGATGGAGTGAGGTCTAGTGATTTTGTTTTGGTTGGTTTCGCCATCAGTAAGACTTTTAAATATTATGTTGGCCACGTTAGGTATACAACTAGAAAAGCAGAATTGTACGAGTTTGTTTACTATCTGCGCAAAAGTGGTTGTCGATTTGTGTTCGCAGTAGTCCCAGATAAGTCAATAGTGGAGAGGTCCGATATTACACTGTTCAGCCACAACATTATGACCACCAACCTACATCGATATAAACGCGTCCAGACGATAGCAGCGTCATCTGGCGAGTAATGACTGCTAGTCACACACATGCACGTTGCATGTAGTGTTAGTGAGCGTGCTGCCCGAGTGTTGAATGAGGAAGGCGTGCGTTCTATCAGAGTTTGACTGACGGCATACTGTGATGGCCAGGAGGTTCGGCACGAACATTTCGGAAACTGCGCGACTTGTCGTGTGTTCGTGGAAGGTTGTGGTGAGTGTTTTCAACACGTGGTGAAACCACATTCAGACGTCGTGTGGTTGCGCGGCCACCCCTCACTACAGATGTCGGGACGTTGTACGCTGGGTGGAGTGGTAAAACAGGACAGGTGGCGAACTGTGGCGTCACTAACATCAGGCTTTAATTATGGGCAGAGTACAAGTGGGTCTGAACACACAGTGCACTGTACACTCCTTAGCGACTGGCCTCCGCTGCCGACGGCCCATCATGTGACACAATAACATTGGCAGCTGCGACTGCAATGGGCACGTGACCATCGGCACTGGACGTTGGCGGAGTGGCAGAGCGTTGTATGGTCTGAAGAACCCCGATACTTTCTTCATTATGGCGGTGGGAGAGAGCGAATCTGTGGTCTTCTGGGCGAACAGGTCATTGACACCTGTACTGCACGACGGAGACAAGTTGATGACACCTGTACTGCAGGACGGAGACAAGTTGATGGCGGTTCCATTACGCTCTGGGGAACGTTCACGTAAGTGGAGCTTGTACAAGACACTATGACGGCCAGGGAGTATCGTACACTGGTTGCAGACCACGTACATCCCTGCAAGGCGATCAAGTTTCGCGATGGCATTGGCAATTTTCAACAAGATGATGCGCCATGTCACAAGGTCAAGAGTGTGATGGAGTGGTTCGAGAAACACAGTCGCGGTTCCAATCGGTGTGCTGATCCCTCAACACGCCACACCTGAACCCCATGGAACACACATCTGAGATGTGACTGAACATGGCGTCAGAGGTAATCGCCCCGCTCCTCCGAATTTACAGGCATTAAGTAACGGGTGCGCGCGTGGTGTGTGTGTGTGTGTGTGTGTGTGTGTGTGTGTGTGTGTGTGTGTGTGTGTAAGCGCGCGCGCGCTCGCGTGGGTGCCAACTCCTTCCATCGACCTACCAACAACCTCATTGTTTCCACGCCACGACGCACCGCAGCTATTATCCACGCCAAAGGTTGCCATACCGACTTTTAGGTAGGTGATCAGAATGCTCTAGCTGATCAGTGCATTTGCCACCTGTCCTCTGCGAAAACAACTGGGACGTAAACGCAAGGGTGGATGTTGCAGTTTAATTTTAATACTGAAATGTACAAAAACAAATTTTCTTTTAGCTAATTTTGGCAAGTATGACACTTAGTAGGAAATAAATAAAACTGTTTTCAGAACCTTGACATTATTTATACCAAAACATTACCATCCACTTTTACCCCCACTTTACCAATTTCTGCCAATTAGCACATTTACCGCACCATCGGGTAAATGTGGACAGATTGCAGTTGGAGGTCATAATGCTGAAGATAAGAAGAAGTACTTTACTGTTTCTGTTATTGTGGAAACTCGTTAATCGAGAAATATTAAGTTCCAAACATCTCCTCACGTAGTTTTAAGATAAAACACGAAACATAAAAAGTGTCCTCCCTCCCCTACTAGTTCAGAGCAGACGAAGGGGTCTTAGAGAAACCGCACCTGCATCTGACCCCAGGCAACCAGATTAAGAGCGGAAACAGTTACAGAGTAAAGAACGTCTTCTAGTTTGGAGATTAGTAACGGCAAGAGTGAAAGGACTAAAAACGTGATGGGTATCAGTTGGACGGACGATAATAAAACAAGGCGAGAGAAATAACCAGGTCAGTAGGTAGGTGGGGCCAGGCAAGTGCCCCCTGGGGCTCTGCGTGCAGCGGGGGGACATCCCACCCACAGCAGCCCCGCCCCTGATCCGTTATAGTCAAAGCGTTAAAGAGAGGAACAGCATCCACTGTTCATCAGAGTGCTACTCCTAAAACGGAAAGCAGGGTGCTGCAGAAAAAAAGGGGCTAACCGCTGCTAAATGCAGTTAGAAGAGAGTAGGACACGAACGACAAAGACAGCTGGCGAAAGAGGCAGAGACCCAGTAGGCGGCGGGGCAATCCGAACCACCTTGAGCCCACTGCAAAAAGTAGTTTAAAACCTTATGTCTGACAATAAGAAGAACCACTCTCAATGAGAATACGGGGAACTAGTTCAACCTCCGCGAGTCGTCCGCCAACACGAAAGTTGTTACCAATGGAAGCTTCATACAACCGATTAGGGAAACCAGGATCCTTTTCCCACGGCTCTGGTCCAGAACGGGACTCTGGACGGCGTGCAGGATGGCAGCCAGCTCCGCGACCGTGTCAGGTGGGGCGAGGGTGGGCGTGAGTGGCGCGGCAAATCGGCGCGTCGCCGCTGGAGCAGAGTGACCGCAGATAACCTTGAGCGCCGGACAATGGCAGTTTAATTAGCTGGCGCATGTGGGGGCGCAGCTGGCGCTCACACCGACACCGTGCGAGCTCACGTCAGATAAGATGCAGGCTGTCTCTAGCCTCTAGCTTTGTTCCGCAGTTCCCACACTGTAGCCAACTGGACCAACCGAATGTCCAGTGAATGCTGAGGAAGCGTTCTTACGCACTCTAAGACGGGCTACACTAGGAATTATTCACCATCATGACACTGTCTCCCCTATTTGACCACATACGAGCTGCCATCTTCGAACTACGCCGTCAATCCCACCAGGTAACGATCCCAAATAACACTACAGTACACCAGAAGATGACGGGCAAGCGCCGCAGAGGCAGTCTCTTTAGATGATCTGTTGTAGCTTATAAGTGTTTTGTTAATAAAACGCTGTGCGTCTATACTCCGCGAGTATTTGTGGGCGATGGAGAACTTTCTGTGTGTTATTTATTCCTGTTACATTTTTGAAAAACGCGCGAGAAGACTGACTGCGGACTCGCCGTCTCTATCGAGGACCATCGATGCACAGAGGGCTGAAGCATATTCTCATATTCCAGGCTAAAAATCGGTTTGTGGAATCTTCCACGTAAGTTTGCACGAAACAGTTTGCTTGTCTGCTTCGAGAGTTTGCCACCAGTTGAGTTTTACAGCTTTACCGTTACGCTCTCCCACGTGAAAAAAACTCCTAGCTTCTGTATCTTTGTCTCCCTCTACAATTCCTTTAATTCCAAATTAACTATTCCTTGTGATTTTTCAAATTTTCTCGGCGTAAAGGGTATTCCATGAAGTTTCGGGATTGCAGCCGGATGACGTCGAATTCTTGCTACGATATCCTTTCTTTTTGTCAAGTCGTGCCTAAGTTCATTTATTCACTAATAGTACTGTTATAGAAGGTCCAAGGACTTCGCTAAACTCAATTCCTACCTCCGCCGCAGTCTGCGGTTTAAAGAAAAATTATCACTTCGCATTAGTGGCCCCATTTATTCCTTGGAAACTAGCGACACTAATCAAGTTGATTGCCATCAAATTTTTTTACAAAATCTATTAAAAACAAGAGTAGTGTGTGTACAACAAAATTTCCCACAACATTAAAACTGGCCAGATTTATCAAGCCTTCTTCATTAAGGCCCGTACACACTAGGGCAACGAATTACAACCAAACGCTTCGTTGAGCGAGATTTGCTTAGTGTATACTGCAGTTAAATCGGAATGGACGAAGCCCTCCCCCCTCCCCCCTCTTGTTGTGGACGCCGGATCGACTATTCGTTGGTTCAGTAGCGATTTGCTGTTACTTTTGAACGAGTTTCTGTTTATCGCATTTAAAAGTACTGGATTACGGAATAGAATACGGAAGCAGCATTAAAGCTGGTACTTTTATCGTGAACGGATATATTTATGGGACCCTACGAACTGTGATTACAAAACAAAGTGAAAAGATGAGATGGTTGGCGGGAAATAAGTGAGGTGTTTGAAAGTAATGTGCGCCATGTGAAAAAGTAAGGAGCCTGCTGAAATCTGTAGCTGTCGTTCAGAAAAAGATGATATGAAAGAGCCCATACTGCAGTTCTGCTTTAAGACCGGACACTGTTCCCTACTTTTTAAAAGCGACAAGCGAAATCAGTGACATTTCTTCTTTTTCTGGTCAGCTTCATACAGTAATGTAAGTGCTGCACATGCGGCAACTTCTAAATCGTCTACCTCCCTTACGATATTGGAGGGTGAAATTGTAATTAGAACGCTACTTTATAACAGTAACGAAAAGGCAGCAACTTTGGTAGGGTCTCAGAATCCCTTGGTCCTAACCCACTGCTTTGGTGAGGATGAGAGGCCGAACGCCAATGCTTAGGCGACCGAATCCGAATCCATAGGCTGTCGTTCGTTCGCCTCGTGTGTACTCACGTTTAACTGTAACTCCATCTCCGGGACATGTCTTTCAACCATTAACAATAAAATACTTTAAAATCTGATGATGAAAATATGTTTTATCCTTTTACTACCGTTTAAATCATACGGGCTCCGCATTTTCAAGACCTAGCAAATTTATTTTTATTTAACTTTGTGGGCGGATGCTGTTCCAGTCGTCAGCGTATGGTATGGAAGTCGTGTGTACCATCTGCATGTGAACTGTGTAATCTTTGTACTGTGTATTGTACCTTAGTTTTTTGTGTATCGCATTTTTTCAGGTGGAGTTTGGGACCAGATCAACATTCGCCTAACGAGCATGGAAAACTGCCTATAAGGTCTCCCGGCCTTGCCAGTATAGTAAACCAACGGTTGTTAATCCGCCGCATGCATTCGATACAGGTCTGGCTCAGCTATCATTCTCGTAATCTGGAGCGCTGCGGATGAAGCTATACGAGCAAGTCTAAAAGACGCAGGTCACTACTGAACTGAAATAAACGCACTGTGTCGTTATCGTACCGCCGACAATCAAACGGTAACGCTTCAGACGACAGTAAGAGGTAAAAAAAGATGCGAAAGACATACCGCGTGTGCTGTGAAGTGAGTTCAATGAGCGAACAATACAGATATGGTGACTAAACAACATGGAGTCTTCCCGTACATGTAGAATGGACAATGGCGGCAGTGAGAGTTGGCGCCTGGCCACAGACGCTGCCAATTGAGCTAACACGTGTGGAGAACCCGCAAAGCCGCTCAACAGCCGTCCGAGGTCGCTCGCTGCGGCTGCTGCTGTGGTATAATGTCGTTGCCGAAACAGTTTAGCAACTTCAGTCGCCAACGTATTGCCGCAAACTGCAGCGTCCAACGATCCACGCCAACACATGCTAATATACGGCGTGTCTATAAAGTCCCGCTATCATTTCAAAATATCATAACTCGCAAGCTATTGGAGATAAATAATCGTGGTTTGTTCCGAAACGTTTAGCAGAACTCAAAAGTTTTTTCCTTCGGCTCACACTGCAAATTTTACTTTGAGTGCATCAAAATGGCGACGCATCAGGAGATTTCACAATGTATCATCTGGTATGCAAATTCCAAATCTGTGACAATGGTATTGCGGATGACACTGACAAAAATAATGCATAATGAGGTGGCTCATAAACTTTGAAGAGAAAGGCAGTGCAAAGTCCTCCTCTGAAATGGACGTTCCCTTGTGCCCCAGGCACCGTGTTGACAAGAGTGCAAGCTGCATTCCAAAGCAGTCCCCGGAAGTCAATTCGTCGTGCATACAGCTAATAGATAAACTATCGATACGTGGTTACGCCTTTTTGTGTACAAAGTGCAAATGGTTCAAGCATGACAGCATGTTCTATACTGCCCTCCGTAGATGCTCACACTACCTGAAAAAGTGCATGTTTTCAGATGAAGAAACGTACTTCATTTCTAGACACGTGAATCGCCACAGCATTAGGATTTATGGCTTCGAAAATCCAAACACAACGCGTGAACACATCCGTGATGGAGCGAAGTTTAATGTTTGGTGTGGCCTATTGCACGATATCGTGTAGGCCCATTTTTCTTCTCGGGTGAAACAGTGTCGAGAAATGTTCACCTGGATGTACTCTAACAGTTCCTGCTACCACAGATGGAAGTACTGCATCCATCCATCATATTCCGGCATGACGGTGCACCCCTACATTGGAGTGTGAACTTGCGGGATGTGCTCAATGACGTATTTCCTGACAGGTAGCTGCGTTCGGACGATCTCGGTGCATGGTACCCCGCACATTCTCCATGTCACGGCATTATACTTCTTTTTGTGGAGTTACTGAAGGATCGAGAGTACACAACAACAGCGAATTACACTGATACCCGTCGTCCATTAACTGGTGAAGCAATCTGGGCTGATGAAGCTGCAAAGCTGATCAGCACATGGGCGGAACTCTTAATACCATCTCGATGTTAAACGAGCAATGAGTGGAGCGGGGCACACACTGAGATCCTGGCATTACAGGACAGGAAAGTGAGAGTTGATAAATTTGCTACAGCAAACCACGATGCTCTATCTAACAGTTTCCGAGTTATGACTTTTTCAAATAGTAGCGGGACTTATCAATATAATTCTTGTCGTTTATCAACGTTTCGCACTGCAAAAAGTATGCACATTATGCGAAAATTACAGAATAAATGACTGGCATCAGTACCTCAGGTTTTCTAATACAATATATAGGCAAGAAGACTGAAAAATGAGATTCCATCGATGATACAGAAGACGCGGCACTAGCTCGGCTAGAGAAGAAAGGTCACGAAACCGGTTTTGTCTCGCTGAATGAAGTAATTCTTTTCCGCCAAAAGTATATAAGAGCAATCATGAAAAACAAATGAATATAGCTGAAAACAAGATTTGAAACTGGCTCTTCCTGAGTGTAACTCCAAGATGTTGAATATGGCACCGCCTTGTTCGATTAGGGGGCGGGGGGGGGGGGGGGGGGGAGAATTCTCAATTTGCAACAAATTAGGTCGGTTTAATAACCAGTAAAATCATACTGTGAAAGACGACCGAAGGTTGATTTTCAATCTCTATTCTCAAATAAGTTTCAATCGATTTCTTATTTTGACATTATTATATCGTGTCTTTTAAAATGTAGTATTATTTCGAAATTTGTAATTTAGTCTTATATCATTACCAAATTCTGTTTGGACTAGTCAGTATTACGTTGTTTTTGGAAATAACATTCTTTTCTGTAATTCCTCACCTGTCTTCAATTTTAATTCTCGGAAAGCACTGACTGCAGTGAAAACATACAAAGGTGTGTTTCTAATATTCTGGCAAGACAAAGCTCCATCAATTACAACCCCACCCTCCTCCAACATTCGTTACGATTTGTGTGGGCGCAGATTTTATGCCAGGACTGGTCTAGCCAGTCATCAGAAACACATCCATAAACTTACACTCACTCTATGCCAGGATTGGTCTGTTCAGTCACCGGAGATACATCCATAAAATTAAGCTCACTCTTTGCGGTTGTTTGCCGATGATGCCGTGGTGTAAAGGAAGGTGTCGAAGTTGAGTTACTGTAGAAGGATACAAGACGACTTAGTTCGTATGATGAATGGCAGCGAGCCGTAATGCGGAAAAATGTAACTCAATGCGGTTCAGTAGGAAGAACAAACCTGTAATGTTCGGATACAATACTACTACTGCCCTGTTTGACACAGTCTTTAAATATCTGGGCGTAACGTTGCAAAGCGATACGAGATAGAACGAGCACGTCACCTGTAAAGGAGACAGCATATACGGCGCTGGTGCGACCCATTCTTGAGTGATGCTCGTGTGTTTGGGATCCGTACCAGACATCGAAGTAGTTCAGATGCGGGCTGCCAGATTTGTTACCGGTAGGTTAGAGCAACACTTAAGTGTTATGGAGACGCTTCGAGAACTCAAATGGGATTCCTGAAGGGAAGGCGGCGTTCTTATCGAGAAACATCTTTGACAAATTTAGAGAACGAGCATTTGAAGCTGACTGCCGAACGATTCTACTGCCGCTAACATACTCAGCGCGTGAGGACCACGAAGATAAGCTACGAGAAATCAGGGCACATACGAAGGCATATGGGCATTCGTTTTTCCCTCGCTCCACTTGTGAGTGGAACAGGAAAAAAAATTGACTAGTTTTGGTACAGAGCCGGCCGGGGTGGCCGAGCGGCTCTAGGCGCTACAGTCTGGAACCCCGCGACCGCTACGGTCGCAGGTTCGAATCCTGCCTCGGGCATGGGTGTGTGTGATGTCCTTAGGTTAGTTAGGTTTAAGTAGTTCTAAGTTCTAGGGGGCTGATGACCTCACACGTTAAGTCCCATAGTGCTCAGAGCCATTTGAACCATTTGTGGTACAGAGTACCCTCCGCCACACACCGTACAGTGGTTTGTGGAGTATCTATGTAGATGCAGATGCAGGAAGAAGTTATGCATAGTCGGAATCGAGTTACAGACGACAACGGTTACATGGTATTTTGGTCTTGGTCCAGACAGGATTACAGACTAGCGCTTGGTTTTGAGTTTCGTACTTTGGTCTCGCTGAGAATACGTCTTCAGACGTGGCAAGGCGAGTGTATGAAGGAACTGAAGTTTTCTAAATGAAGTAACTCTGAAGCTGAATTATTTCCCGAGATTAGCTCGGTTAAATTTCACACTGAACCGTTTCTCCCATCCAAATTTATCACTGTCTTTATTCCATGGTGTATCACTCAAAGATGAAAGGACTAACTAGCACAAAAATACAGAAATTATAAATCATTAATAAATGATTTGGCTCACTACCCACCTTCGATTATAAACACATCGCTCAGTACATGACACAGTGCTGCGTGTGCGCGTTCCAGGATTGCTCTGGATTCAACTTCGATACGCACTTTATGAACGAGAAACTTTAATTACAGGAGAATCAGCGAGCAAAGATAAGTAACTCTGAAAGAAAGTCTACACATGCAGAATCTAAAGCGTTTAACACACAATGCACGAATTTTATTCCATCAGCTTGTGTTTGGAATAGCATAGATGCTCAAGCAGGCTGACGAATTCTCTTCTTGCGTCGTTCGTATCCATGACAAAGGTTCACACATATGGTAGTTAGTTCCCTGCTCTCAAAATCATCCGATTAATTATCTTAATAACGGTTACTCTCTCCATTTCTCAGTTTCGCCATCACTACTTCCCAAGCGATTCGCTGTTCTCCGAGTAGTCCATAGGATTTCTGTGCCCAAGGTAATCAATATCAACGAAACTTCCTGGCAGATTAAAACTGTGTGCCCGACCGAGACTCGAACTCGGGACCTTTGCCTTTCGCGGGCAAGTGCTCTACCAACTGAGCTACCGAAGCACGACTCACGCCCGGTACTCTCAGCTTTACTTCTGCCAGTACCTTGTCTCCTACCTTGCAAACTTTACAGAAGCTCTCCTGGCAGAAGTAAAGCTGTGAGTACCGGGGGTGAGTCGTGCTTCGGTAGCTCAGTTGGTAGAGCACTTGCCCGCGAAAGGCAAAGGACCCGAGTTCGAGTCTCAGTCGGGCACACAGTTTTAATCTGCCAGGAAGTTTCATATCAGCGCACACTCCGCTGCAGAGTGAAAATCTCATTCTGGGAATATCAACGAAGCTTAAGGATTAGGATGATTATTAGAGATTGCTACCTGAATGGCAAAACATTTGCAACTTAGACATCAACTATTTGCAAATACATAAAGGACAAAACAGTGAGCCGTACTATGACTACCTAATAATAACCTATATGAGCTTTAATTGCGTTCATAAACGCGTGAGCAGCTGTAACTGTTTACTAGTTGGGCAGCAGCAAACGGTCACTGCTTCCCTCTGTCTGTCGTACCCCCGGAACCAGCATTGTTGGACTCTTTGCCAGCGTAACATTAATAGGCCGACAACAGTACAGAAACAAACAAAATAAATACCTGCTAATGTAAGAATAGTATGCTAAAGTGCTGGCCTTCGAGACCAGCCTGCACTATATCTAGGAAAGTGGCTCGTGCAGTGAGGTCGCTTAGCACTGAAGCCCGTAGTGTACTGAGATATGTTCGGAGTCTCGCGCAGAGAGAGAGAGAGAGAGAGAGAGAGAGAGTGAGTGTGTGTGTGTGTGTGTGTGTGTGTGTGTGTGTGTTGCTCGCACGGCGCAGAAAGAGTGCAGCGGAAAAACTGCGTGCGGCGCGGCGGTGTGGGGCGTTGCAGCGCGACGCCGCCTGCCAGAGGCATGACGTCAGAGGACGCGGGCCGCGCCGGCGCCAGGCGGCTAGGATCGCCAAGGCTGCGTCCGTCGCTTATTCACGCTTGCGATAACCGCCTCACGGCCACCAGCTAGTCTACTTCACAACAGCCATTCCCACAAGCGCACAGTTTCCTTGCGCTCTTCAAATTGCCATAAGGTTAACTTCGGAACGCATCCTGTGAAGCCTTAAGTATTCCTTCTCCCACTAACGAGTGTACACAGATAATTCTAGTAAATGCGATAAGGAATCGTTTTACTAAATTTTATTTCAATAGACTCCTCCAATTACCCTGTAAGTGATATACTAACTTTTACAACACGCTGGAGATACTCGGAAAAATACTTCGCTAGATACCATCGTTTCGTCGATTTGAAAATTTCTTGCCACCAATAAGTATGCTCGAGTCTTAAGATAGGAAGAAATGACGTTAAAATAGACCGGAACAATAAAAATTTGTAGCTCACTCGAATCTCACCTAAGGCATTTGTCATCCCACTATGACAGCTGCTGTATTCTACGGATGAAGCAATTATGACACGTTTTAGAAGGTTACTGGGCAACGGCCTTGCCGCAGTGGCTACACCGGTTCCCGTGAAATCATCGAAGTTAAGCGCTGTCGGGCGTGGTCGGCACTTGGATGGGTGACCATCCAGGCCGCCACGCGCTTTTGCCATTTTTCAGGGTGCACTCAGCCTCGTGGTGCCAATTGAGGAGCTACTCGATCGAATAGTAGCGGCTTCTGTCAAGAATACCATCTTACGACCGGGAGAGCGGTGTGCTGACCCCACGCCCGTCCTATCCGCACCCTCCACCGAGAATGACACGGAGGTCGGATGGTCTCGGTAGGCCAATAGGCCAATCGTGGCCTGAAGACGGAGTGTTTTTTTTTAAAGAAGGTTATTACATCTCACACATATCCCACACCATAACTCCAGGTGTAAAGCCAGTGTGTCTAGCCGGCGAACAGGTTGGTTGCAGGCCCTCGATTGGCTTCCTCCAAACCAACAAACAGCCATCACTGGCACCTGGCACCGAGGCAGACCCAACTTTTATCAGAAAGAAACAACAGACCTCCATACTGCCCCCCAATGAGCTCTCCCTTGACACCACTGAAGTCGCAAGTGGCAGTGGTTTGGGGTCAGTGGAATGCACGCTACAGGGCGTCTGACTCAGAACTGTCCTTGAAGTAATCGATTTGTAACATTTCGCTGAGTCACTGCGGTACCAACTACTGCTCAAACTGCTTTTGCAGATGCAGAACGATGCGCAAGAGCCACATTCCCGATGCTCTTCCCTCTCGGCCGACCTTCCTGAGACCGTACATCATTGTAACCACTGCAGCCAATACTCATGTACAGCGGCTACATTCCTGCCAAGACTTTCTGCATTATCGCATAAGGAACATCCAACTTCTCGTAGCCTTATTACACGACCTCGTTCAAACTCAGTGAGGTGCCGGTAATGGCATCTTTGTCGTCTTCAAAGCATTCTTGACTAACATCACATACCACGTACGAATTCTTCAACTAACGCTCACGGCAGTTAGTTATAGCGTATACTTGAAGCAAACCAGATATGCATCCTAAACAGTTGAGCTACTAGCGCCACTACTATGCGACTGACGCGAAATATGAACGGACATCACCTTCCAGATGTAGAAACACGCCTATCAACTTTAGTTTATGTCGCACAACTCATTCACGGTGTTGCAATTTTTTCCGTCAGTCTCTCTCTCTCTCTCTCTCTCTCTCTCTCTGTGTGTATGTGTGTGTGTGTGTGTGTGTGTGTGTGTGTGTGTGTGTGTGTGTGTGTAAATCTTGTTACAGAAACACTGTTGTTCTAATTCATATAGTTTGAGTGATATTTTGATAGCAGTATCATTAGCGAAGTTAAAAAAGAATTAGCTCTTCTGCTGCAGTTATATAAGCTAATTCGATCGATTCGTTTGATTCGACCTCTAACTGCCAGGTAAAAGGACGGCTTAATAGCATCGTCACACTATGGTTTCGGCACATTGTCGGAAATTGTGCATCGTGATGACAAACGACGAAAAGTCATTTTAGGCTGGGGACTGTAGCTTGTTTGACGAATGCTGAGCTCCAGTCGTTCCATTAAATACATCCGACTATTCTCAATGTTTATTTACTAAATCCATACGCAGCATGTAACCATCCCCGCGAACACCATGCTGCCTCGCTGCCACCTCCCTTAATGCTTCCACATTCGTGCAGACAGACTAACTAAGAAGTTAGTTCCTTGGCAGGATGCTATTTAACTGCTGGCTACCAATCGTAGCATCGCTACAAAACATATTCTTGTCACTGTGCACATTCAGAAAACCCGCCTTGGGAGACAAAATCGACGACCAGTCGCCTTGAGCGGAAACTTACTTGAAACATCTCATCCGATCTGTGGCTCCGTTGCTCAGTGGTCCCACTGTCTTGGGTTCGACCCCGATCGTTCCCAGGAGTTTTATTGTCACTTCTTTCACCTCGGGCAATGTTTGTAAATGTGGGGAATGCTTAGTTGCACAGCGGATCGTAATCCACATTAAATAGTAGGTTCCGTACAACTAACTGCGTACATCTGTTCCCTTCTGTAACAGGACCATACCTAGTAAAAAACTGTAGTATTCGAAAACAGATTCGGTCTGATGAAGCCTTACCTTTATTTTATCTGACGGCTACTCGCGGGACGTAAACATTCTAATCTAAGAAAGACTGAGAAGCGGTGAAAATTACAGAATAAAAGCCTGGCGCTTTGGCAACGCTGATGACGATTTCTGTACGACTCATCAAGTAATGGTGCGAGGTGTATAGATCCCGTTAATTCTGAGTTAAGGGTCATCGATATTAAGATTTTAAACTTGCACATTGCCTATTGTGGACTTTAACGTTTACCAGTTTTTCCCCTGCACGCTGAATGTCTTCCCTGTTTTGCGTTGTTATGAATGTTCACAGGTAGTCGCTGTCAGTTCATAGTAAGAGCCAGAACAGATCGCCACAATGCAAAGAAGTATGACAGCGTATTAACACCTCCAAGTTGCGTGCTTGGGCGGCGGTAAACATCCAGAACGTTGTTTGCTCATTATGCTGACGGGGAAACCCTTAGTTAAGTTAAAAACACAGCGAGCCGCACAGAAAAGAAACTGAACGTCGCACGCTGTGCGCCACTGTATGCTGAAAGTGTAGACGGCGCGCGCACGAATGCACACACACACACACACACACACACACACACACACACACACACAGAGAGAGAGAGAGAGAGAGAGAGAGAGAGAGAGAGAGGCAGATCTTCCCTTCTTAGCCGCTGGCGTTAACGACGAAGGCGAAGGTGTGGGGAATGGTAATATCAACTCTCTAGCAGTTTCTGCTATTCACATAGACTACAGGATGAATCGATGTGGGAAACACTTACGAGGAAACTGCAGCATTCGAAGTAAGGTCCGAAACAGGGCCCTCGTGTAAGGCGACAAACTTCAGCTGAGATACTACTGCTCCCCTGCTGGGTACCAAGTATGTGGAATTTAATTCAGAGTACTTGTTATCCACTATACACATACATATTCTACGCAGTTTGAGATATTATTCGGTACGGATTCTGCTATAACGAAGCTATAGTAGCCCGCAAGAACTGCTTGGAAGTGATAAACATGCGTAATACCCTCTGATGTGTTGTGTACCGGGTTCAACACAAAAGGCAAATACTGTAGGAAAATTCAGAAAAACAAAAAATACTTCTTCCTCTGTATAGTAGTCGTACACTTTTCCTACTAGCCTTTAGCAAAAGTTTTGGCTACCGGCGTCATGGAGAAGAGCATGAACGCATCGTCCAGCGACTCCCACAAGTAGCACTTAAGGCTTAGCGGCAACACTGACATAAAATTCTACAGGAGGTTACCGTGCTATCTTCACTGATCTCACATGATAAACGGAAAGCAAATGGTTTTCGTTCATATATGGTGACTCGGTCACAGAAAAGCACGGTGACTAGAGTTATCTTTGACAATGTTATGCAACAGTCCGTTTCTCCACTCTAACTTCTTTTTAAAAGTCTCGTCACACTGAAGTCTTTCATATGTGCGATTAGCATCAGAGTCATCTCGCAGACGTCACAGAATGTGCACATGCCAGAACACTGAATTTTGTGTGCCAACAGACATGCATTGCACCAACTTTGTAGGAAATATTTATACTTACACAAAAATTCTTCAAATTTCGTTCAAGGTAGGAACAGTTCTAGCTAAGTGTCCCCATCGTTGAGTTAATGAAAAGAATCATTAAAAAGAGCGCCTACTGATAAAGCAAGATGATGTAAAAAAGTAAAGTGTTTGCCTATCGAACATTTAGTTCACTGGTCGTCCTAAATAGATGGGTCAAACTTCATTAAACTTCGCGAGATTATCATGCCTCCTTCCTATGAATTATTTTTATGTATGTATAAAAATTTGATGTACCGATTACAAGAATCAGTGATTTCATGTGTAAATACTTGTGTAATAAAAGATGGCGCAGCCTTTAAAGTTTTTACAGAGTATTTAGGAGAAACCTGTTCGCACTTTTTCTTGTTCCGGCAGTCAGAATGTAAAAATCGTGAGCTGTAGTTCTTATTGATTTTTAACATAAGGAAATGATTGAGATACCACCGCTTTTTATCTTTATTAATCGCCCAAATCACATATTTATGTCAATGTTTATTGTGACAGGTTCTATTTTGCAGCTTTTCTCACGGGGAAGACGCAGCACTTCGATGTGGCGTCCATCTGCCCCTGACGATTTTATTTCTAATTTACAATGTTCATCTTTGCATATCGCACGGCCATAGACAGCATTCATTCGCAAAGGCAGTCCTAGGTTTAGTTAATCAATCATACAGCATAGAGCGGTTATCAAATTGCGATATGCAAGTTGGATTTTCTAAAATTCCAGCAATCGTTGCGCCGCTTTCAAAACCAGTCTGGAACACTTTACAAACTTAATTCCACTGAAGTATATATATATGCAGCTCGGAATTCACGTGTGATGGTCTGGGTAGATGTCTGCCTATTACACATCACGACCCTCTTCAACTGTCAGGCACGACGTCGGCGTTCCAAGACATCCCAAAGATGTTCTATAGGATTCAGGTCAGGACTTTGTGCAGGCCAGTCCATTACAGGGATGTTATTGTCGTGTAATCACTCCGCAACAGGCCGTGCATTATGAACAGGTACTTGATCGTGTTGAAAGATGCAATCGTTCTTCAACAGTGGGAAGTAAGAAGGTGCTTAAAACATCAATGTAGGCCTGTGCTGTGATAGTGCCACGTAAAACAACTAGGGATGCAAGCCCTCTCCTGAAAAACACGACCACACCATAACACCGTCGCCTCCGAATTTTACTGTTGGCACTACACACGCCTGCAGATGACGTTCTACGGGCATTCGCCTTACCCATGCCTGCCAACTGATCACCACATTGTGTACCGTGATTCGCCACTCAACACAACATTTTTTCACTGTTCAATCGTCCAATGATTACGCTCCTTACATCAAGCGAGGCGTCGTTTGGCATTTACCGACGTCATATGTGGATTATGAGCAGCCACTCGACTATGAAATCCAAGTTTTCTCACCTCCCACCTAACTTTCATAGTACTTGCAGTAGATCCTGATGCAGTTTGGAATTCCAGTGTGATGGTCTGGATAGATGTCTGCCTATTACACATTACGAACATCTTCAACTGTCGGCGGTCTCTGTTAGTCAACAGACGAGGCCGGTCTGTACGCTTTCGTGCTGTACGTGTCCCTTCACGTTTCCACTGCACTAACACATCGGAAACAGTGGATCTAGGCATGTTTAGGAGAGTGGAAATCTCGCGTACAGACGTATGACATAAATGACACCCAATCACTTGACCACGTTCGAAGTCCACGAGATCCGCGGAGCGCCCCATTCTGCTCTCTCACGATGTCTAATGACTACTGCGGTCACTGATACGGAGTACCTGGCAGTAGGTGGCAGCACAATAAACCTAATATGAAAAACGTATCTTTTTGGCGCTGTCCGAATATTTTTGATCACACTTGACACAACTGGATTTCTTTCTCTGGGGTTTCATTACGGACTCTGTGTATGTTCCTCTGCTACAAAACAACTTACCCCATCTGAAAAATCGAATCTACCCCATCACTGCACAAGTTACGCTCGGCTTGCTGCAAGGAGCATGGAACGAAACTGATTACCAGTGGGATGTCTGCCGCAGCACTAACGGTAGTCATATCGAACCAAAATGGTACTTGACACTTTTGTGAAACTTGTTGTTTGCTACAAAATAAAACATTTACCGATTCTGTAACTCATCTCAATAAGTTTCTATTTGACTCCAAAATTAAGTCATTATTTTACAGCCTGTGTGTTGTAGTGTCCTAAAATATAACATAGTTTTCGTGATTACACAGTTTTATACTTATATATACTCTACACATTGTAGCCACTCCATGAAAGGCAGAGGTTTGATTTTATTTTACAATCGATGTGTACATATATCACGTTCTTTGGCACATCTATCAGCAGCCGATGTAAACAAATGAATGTAAAAGTATCTCTAACTGCTGCACTACAACAAGTAAAGCAGGTCTTTCACGTAGTAAATACAATGAATTAAGCATATAGAAGCGTAAAACTATATCATCACAAAAACTTTCTTGTATTTCAGGACGCAAACTTAACATCTTTTGTAAACTACGCAATCACAAAAACTCTATTGTACAGGGTAACCACAGACACAGAATAACGGGAATGTTTGAAATGAGTAGTGGTAGCCATGGGCAGGTGGCAGCACTGCGGGTTTGTGACAGTTAGCGAGTAAACAGTCCGCCATTTCAGTAATCATGGATCAGTGGAACGGAGAACAGCGTGCGTTAGCCATAAAAATGTTTAGTAGAAACAATGGTAGTTTGGTAGCAGCGCAGAGTGAGTTCGACGTTTTTATAATTTAGGTCGTCATGATGCCGTTCCTTCAAAACACGCGAGATGAAATGTTGGATTAATAACTTTAATGAGACTGGGTATGCCCTCAAGAAGAAACCAACAGGACGACCAAGAAGTGTGCGCTCTCCAGCGAACATTGATGATGTACGCGAGTCTGTCTTACGGAGCCCACAACGTTCAATTCGTAAGCAAGCAGCAGTGGTTGGAATGTCCCAGGAGAAAGTTCGCAGAATTCTTCATCTTGATTTAAAAATTTCATCCGTACAAACTACAGACTGTGCAAAAGTTGGACAACGATTATTGGTTACGATTAGGATTCTATCAACAAATGATAACGAAAGCAATGACGATTTTCTCAACGAGTTGTGGATGTCAGATGAGGCACGTCTTCATCTCACAGGTTATGTGAATAAACAGAACTACCGTTAATGAACAAACGCAAATCCTAATGACGTTCATGAGCGGCCTTTACACGCTAGTAGAGTGACAGTATGGTGTGGTGTTTCATCACATGGGATTATCGGACCGAACTTAATAGGGAAAAAACAATAACTGTCAACGCCGATTGTTACGTGGAGATATTACGAACTTTCGTTACACCTGCATTGAACAATTTTCTAAACGTTGAATATGCATGGTTTCAACAGGACGGGACGACATCACACACTGCACGTCAATCAATGGAATATGCGAGAGAATTGTTTGGCAAAAATGTGTGATCTCACGATTCGATAACATTCCCTGGCTCCTAGATCGCCAGATTTATTCGTTTGTGATTTTTTCTTGTGAGGCTACCTCAAGAGCAAAGTCTACACGATTCGATCAAGAACCGTGGATGAGTTAAAACAGAGAAATCGGCTTGCAATTCACAGTATCCCAGCTGAGAGGTTGCAGCGGTCAACAGCATATTTCACGAATGTATTCGTACAGGAGGACGCCATCTAAATGACGTAATTTTTAAAAAAATGATAAATGCCATCAATGTTTCGTAAATGGCAAAGTTGTAAGGTTTCGATTACTATGAACGCAATTTATTTCCTTCATCACTTCTAGTTTTATTGGATTGTGGAAATGTTCTCGTTTTTCAGGACAAAAACGTAAAACTTGCAAAGATATAAAAGCTACCATCTGACGACTGGCTCGGGCTCGGAACTGGTAATAGTACAATAAAATCATTTCAGAAAAACTTGTGGCCAACTGCAGCATTGCCTATAGTGTAATGTTATATTTAGCGGCTACCAGGTAGTCTTATTTAGTTCTTCACATTTCGGGGTATACAGGAGAAAATTAGCAGTTTTTGGAGTATTACTTTGTCATCGAGGGACATGAAAGGGAAGCAGTGGTTGGGAAGGGAGTGAGACAGGGTTGTAGCCTCTCCCCGATGATATTCAATCTGTATATTGAGCAAGCAATAAAGGAAACAAAAGTTCGGAGTAGGTATTAAAATGCATGGAGAAGAAATAAAAACTTTGAGGTTCGCCTATGACTTTGTAATTCTGTCAGAGACAACAAAGAACTTGGAAGAGCAGTTGAATGGAATGGACAGTGTCTTGAAAGGAGGATATAAGATGAACATCAACAAAAGCAAAACGAGGATAATGGAATGTAGTCGAATTAAGTCGGGTGATGCTGAGGGAATTAGATTAGGAAATGAGACGCCTAAAGTAGTAAATGAGTTTTGCTATTTGGGGAGCAAAATAACTGATGATGGTCGAAGTAGAGAGGATATAAAATGTAGACTGGCAATGGCAAGGAAAACGTTTCTGAAGAAGAAAAATTTGTTAACATCGAGTGTTGATTTAAGTGTTAGGAAGTCGTTTCTGAAAGTATTTGTATGAAGTATAGCCATGTATGGAAGTGAAACGTGGACGATAAATAGTTTGGACAGGAAGAGAATAGAAGATTTCGAAATGTGGTGCTACAGAAGAATGCTGAAGATTAGATGGGTAGATCACATAACTAATGAGTAGGTATTGAATAGAACTGGAGAGGAGTTCGTGGCACAACTTGACTAGAAGAAGGGATCGGTTGGTAGGACATGTTCTGAGGCATCAAGGGATCACCAATTTAGCACTGGAGGGTAAAAATCGTAGAGGGAGACCAAGAGGTGAGTACACTAAGCAGATTCGGAAGGATGTAGGTTGCAGTAGATACTGGGAGATGAAGAAGCTTGCACAGGATAGATTAGCATGGAGAGCTGCATCAAACCAGTCTCGGGTCTGATGACCACAACAACAATAACAATTTTGTCATCATTCGTACTAGTAAATGGTAGAGAATCGGGTTAAAACTATACGACATACTGTTGTTGGGTATTTAACAATTTACGTCAGCTAGTGCTCCCAGATAAATTTCCAGCTTTAAGTCGATCGAGTACAAAAATTTAGCACGACGAGTTCCACTAGAGGACAAGTTGTGGGGCTATAGAGTGTAGCGGTGTTTCCGCAGAAGAGGCCAATCGAGAGCTCGTGCTGAGGACTTGGAGAAGTCGGAGAGCGGCTGCCGTGCTGGACTGCGGCGTGGCACTCGGCAGAAACTCTGCCAGAGTTCGCGGCGTCGGGCTGCGCCGGAGCGGAGGCGGTCCCCGCAAATGAAGCGAATACATCACGCGCTGCACTGGAGGAATCCTAAACGCGGAGCCGGCGCGCCTCGCGACGGAGAAAAATTAAAACGCTTTCCTGCCCCACTGAACACTCAATAAAAATGGAAATGACTCGTCCGTCCCTGCAAGGCGAGACCTCCGGCGCCCGAGGGAAATGCTTGCAGTCGCGGCGGTAACCACAAGAACGCGCCTGTCGTGGTGAATTCGAAAGCGATACCTTTGGCGCCTTCGCAAAAATGCTTTATTGCTGTGAACTAGACTTTAATGCGCAAATAGATTATTGCGTTCGCAATCTGCTGCAACGATATGGATGTGATGATTTCAAGAATTACGTGTTCCAGTTTGTGAAATGGGATTCACCATACGATGATGTGCAGAACTACATAACTTTTCATTCGCGTTAGCTGCAGTAAGCAGACATTCTGAACTATGTGTGATATGACTTCAACTTTTTCAGTTTGGTGAGTAGTTTCGACGTGCGCCCCTAATTAAGCGCTTCCTTGACGAAATATTTAACTTTTATGTAGCGTGTTCACCCACTGATAATACGAACATCTTTTTAGTCCTCAGTTCTTGCTACAGCAAACGAATAAACAGCTGATTATGTCTTCCGTAACTCATAAGCATTTCTTTACAAATCATCTCTGCTACCTGTAATACACACGGTCACATTTCCTCTGAACAATGTTAAGTATTAAACTCTAATGTATCATTATTTTTTCATTTAAGGAAACAGCCTGTTCCAACCATTCCATAATTTATGCTGCTACGCACAACCAAATTATTAGAAATCTGGACTTACATCAATCAGAATAAATTCAAAACAATTGCCGGATCTCGCAAGTGTTGAGTGATGTGCGTAAGAACAAATGTCCTCATCCTCCCTAGGAAATCAGCATTGAAAACAAGTCCCACCACCTGGTGGCGTCGGCGTCACTTTATATCCATATTCGGGCGTATCATACGTGTTATCAGTGAAAACGAAGCGGTTGAGATACAAGCAGCCAACTTCAATTAGGAGAAAAAATCTACTACGCGAACCTAATATCTCACACGACATCTTGAAAATGCTGCACACGGACGGACGGAGTGACCCAGGTGACACCGAGATTCACTGGTTAAGGAACTGTCACTGAAGATGTCTGAGAGTAACTATTGTACTGCCGTTACAAAAATGAAGGTGATCCCAACCACATATGTAAAACCGGCACCCTCAATACAGATTCCGTGTCGTATTCTGAGCTCTGTACATACTGTGATCGTCTCTGAACAAACCTCAAGTCGCCAGAAACGATGTTGACTAGTCCATGTTTACGGAATAAACTATGAAAAACCGCATAGAAAAATGTTGACTGCTACCCATTTTAGAGGCAATGACACTAGGCATTTTAGTCCAAGTAGCAAAAAAGTGAGAGTGAATTTCATACGTGTATCATCAATAGATTGAGACTATAGGAGAAGAGTAGTTGATAGCCAATGCTTCAAAAATTCTGTCAAAAGGCTACTCTTGTACACAAGACGCGCCTTTCCCAGTTTAGTGAAATCAGTGACAGTCGAAACCTGCAGAATGTACAGGAGTACAGCCATCGAAGTCAGACAAAGAAAAAAAATCTGATGAACCAGGATTGGGTATAGGCAGAAGATCTTTCAAAAGAACAGGATATACTAAGACATTGTGAATGTATCTAAAAGTGCAGTCACAAAGTTGACAACAGGTTGTTTTAAACAAGGAATATCAACTGAAGTAAAACGTCCTGGAACGATAAGCTTTTCTATGATGCTGAAAAATCTAAAAATTCGCAAGAACTACAACCTCAGTCCAACATATAAACAGTTCACTTGTGTAAAATAAAGGGAAACATGCTTAGACTGACAGATAATGTGGATTACTAGGTACTCTGTACCTACTTCATATATATTCAGGGTAGTTTTTTAGCATGATAAATGTTAACTATAGCCAAAAACGCACTGGAAGCTGCATCTGCATTGAAAAATAAGTATCTATACAAGGCACTATCATTGACTACAGCATACAAAATGACAATGGCATGACGAAATAACGGCGACAATATTCCGCGCTAATGCCACCCTTCTACGAGTAAGTGGCACAAGACGAAGTAAACAAGCTGAGATTGCTAGGTAAGCAATCAGAAGAGTTTTTACTTTGATGAGACTACGACAAGACGGACATCAGAGAAACAGTCTTTAATATGAAGTCCTACTGAGAGGACGCGCGAGTATTCTGTGGCTTACGGAGTATAAAAGGCAATCTGAGGTCAGGTATTTCAATGCGTAGTCGTTACACTGTCCACTCTTCAGGCTCATTGTACGAGAAGAGTCCATTGGAATTACGAGAGACTGAAAAGACTAGTCCAGTTGAGGCTGAGTAGTGTGACTTCAGCCACATCGTGTACATTAAGTAAATATGTTCCCTGCATAAATCAGACATCAAGTTTTCACTGGCCAACGCAGCCCAAAATAGAGATAGTATGGTATGAAGAGAAACAAAAGAATACATTCAAACATTTTGCACCTTGCCGTAAATTACGCAACTTTAAGTGTAGGTTTTGGATCACTGGCGACCCTTTGCTAGTGGAATTCGAGTACTATCTGGACAATGATCTGCTTAGTCACTGAAGCGAATCACTAAAATAAGAGCGAAGTTAAACTAGCGAGAAACAATGTTCCTCGCTTCCCCCAACCAAATGGTAGTGAGGGACCTACTGAATGTAGTGTAGCAGGTGAACAGTCTCGAACCTATTGGTCCGGGTGAACGAGATGACGAAGCGGGTGGATGTCTTTACTGCCAGGAAATACACCAGACCGAAGGTGCGATTACATTCCAGGCGATAAGTGGGAGGAAAGTCCCTCTTATCGACAACATGCTCAGCGCTTTATCTGTAAAGATGGGACAAATTAAAAAAGGGCAGTGCAATGTGGTGCAACGACTGAGTCGCTCATTTTACACAATTCGGGAACACACATTCTGGACGAAGAATCGTGACTGTCATACATGAAATGCACGTATAAAAAGTGTGGTAAATTACGTAAGAGAAAATAAAGTACGTACAAAATACTGTTCCCTGCAATTTAATCTCATGGTTCTTTTGAAATGGTAGAAGCAACGAGATGGCACACTTTGGAGGTCCGCTATGTCTGCAAAACATTCAAGGTTTTCTTAAAGCAGAGGAATGAAAACTTCGCAAATCCATATCCGAAGAGTACGGACGTATGTTGCAGAACAATAACTCTGCGCTTAGCCAATGAGTCGCCAACACGGACAGCAGCGTGCATGTATTTCTTTCTGCGGCACACTCCACTTTCCAGTCCTGCACAGCTATGGCCAAATAAGCTGAAAGCTTAACAGCAAAGGCTTGAAAATTGCCTCTTAGACTTCGCTAGGAATTTCAGCTCCAGGCATGAACTCCCGTGGATCGTGACCGCTTGTCTCTATGTCAAAACGATAGTAGCAGAGGTCTGATCCCCTTTGATGATTTGCAGGAAAACACGGAGACTTCACTGACACATGCTACCGAGATCAGCAGGTTCCATATGTGCTACCTTCTGCTCATGAAAGAACAAGTATTTCATAAAGCCAGCGTTAACACTTTCCTTCCTCGCCAATCACATAGACAGCTGTCAAATTTGTGTAAAAGTCTCTCGCAGTAGCTCGCCGTGTGCTGCTACGATGCGCTACCGAATGTACGGGTTCGTCAACAATTTTCTTCCTGTCCCGAAAGCGTTTAAACCCATTACAAACAAACGTTATGCTTCTGTCTTCTGCTCCACACACCTGTAAAGCTGCTACACCTGTCTCCGTTGCAATTTTCCTCGGTTTGTAACGAAATTCGGTGTAAGTTTGAAATTCTCGAAATGTCTCTCCGTGGTCATCCTCACGCTAATAACACAGAGTGCCCTGTAGATATTGGCCACCGACCCTTTAGACGTCGTTATATAACGGTAAAAAGGAGATAGATCAAGTAAGCGTGTTCCTCCTAAGAGCTTAAATAACGCGTATACAATGCATCATCAGTGTCGTTTACACAAGGAATTCAAAGCTTCTGAAGAAACCTCAATCACAAAGAGAGAAAGGCAGAGGTATCAGTCAGTACGAAATGGCGCAGAAATTATAAGCTGGCTGCATCGTAAGAACAGCGATGTCTTTAATATTCTGCTTGTGACTGCTGCTCGAGAGGAGAGTGATTGCTCGGTTGCTAAAAGGTTTGTCGCTAGAGGCGGCTGCAGGACAATGCAGTTGGCGAGACAGCGTGGTCGGTCCACCGTGCAGCGGCGGTCGGGACGGGAAGCGTGAGAGCGGGAGTGGTGGGAACCGCGGGGGAGGGGGAAAGGGGGGGCAGGGGTCGCGCGGCGCGTTCAATGTTGTCCTGGCAACGGGCCGCAGACAGGGTGCCAGACCGCCAGCCGTGGCGGCAGCGGTAGCCAGGGCGACGCTATGCGACGCCAAGCTACGCCGCGCTTGGTCTGCGCGTCGTGCACAGGCAATTAACGCCCAGGGGACAGCAACAGGCCTCTGCGCCCTTCGTGACACGTGTCCAGAGCAGGGCACAAGTACGCGCAGCGACTACGTTCATCCGACATTCTAACGCTGTTGTCGACCCTGCTGTATAGGGTTGACACAGAACCACTCCACAGTGACATGTAATCATGGAAAAAAGTATTAGTACAACGTTGTACATGTAGAGTTATATACAACTAAAGATCACAACCATAGAGATTTGTAAAACTAACAATATGGGGTTCTCTTGATGTTCTGTACAAATAAAAGGATTAAGGAAATTAGACTTCTGCAAAAAAGTAAACAATTCTGTACCAGCTGGCTTGACACAGTGAGGAAAAGTATTCACACATACAAAGAAAAACACAATATACAAAAGCATAATGACAACGTTAATAGTTTGTAGGCATTTCTCTTATGTATCACTTCCGTCAACCTCTTTGGCATGGAATGAACAAGTTTCAGAGTAGTCTCTGAGGTAACATTTTGACTTTCTTGTTGCGGACACTGTTTCAGACCGGTCTTACTTCGTATCGTGAGAGACCCAGCTCGCGCTATTCGTCCACGATAGAGGGCCATAGACACGGATTCCCAGGTAGATGCCGTGTTTCTAGACTTCCACTGGGCGTTTGATACAGTTCCCGACAGTCGTTTAATGAACAAAGTAAGAGCATATGGATATCAGACCAATTGTGTGATTGGATTGAATAGTTCCTAGATAACAGAACGCAGCATGTCATTCTCAATGGAGAGAAGTCTTCCGAAGTAAGAGTGACTTCAGGTGTGCCCTTAGGGAGTGTCGTAGGACCACTGCTATTCACAATATACATAAATGACCTTGTGGATGACATCGGAAGTTCACTGGTTTTGCAGATGATGCTGTGGCGTATCGAGAGGTTGTAACAATGGAAAATTGTACTGAAATGCAGGAGGATCTGTACCGAATTGACGCATGGTGCAGGGAATGGCAATTGAATCTCAACGTAGACAAGTGTAATGTGCTGCGAATACATACAAAGAAAGATCCTTTATCATTTAGCTACAGTATAGCAGGTCAGCAACTGCAAGCAGTTTATTCCATAAATTATCTGGGAGTAGGCATTAGGGGTGATTTAAAATGGAATGATTATATAAAGTTGATCGTCGGTAAAGCAGATGCCAGACAGATTCACTGGAACAATCCTAAGGAAATGCAGTCCGAAAGCGAAGAAAGTAGGTTACAGTACACTTGTTCGCCCACTGCTTGAATACTGCTCACCAGTGTTGGATCCGTACCACATAGGGTCGACAGAAGAGATCGAGAAGATCCAACGGAGAGCAGCGCGCTTCGTTACAGGATCATTTAGTAACCGCGAAAGCGTTTCGAAGATGACAAACTCCAGTGGAAGACTCTGCAAGAGCGACGCTCAGTAGCTCGGTACGGGCTTTTGTTGAAGTTTCGAGAACATACCTTCACCGAGGAGTCAAGCAGTATATTGCTCCCTCCTACGTATATCTCGCGAAGAGACCATGAGGATAAAATCAGAAAGATTAGAGACCACACAGAGGCATATCGACAATCTTTCTTTCCACGAACAATACGAGACTGGAATAGAAGGGAGACAAATGGCTCTGAGCACTATGGGACTTAACTTCTGAGGTCATCAGTCCCCTAGAACTTAGAACTACTTAAACCTAACTAACCTAAGGACATCACACACATCCAAGCCCGAGGCAGGATTCGAACCTGCGACCGTAGCAATCGCACGGTTCCAGACTGTAGCGCCTAGAACCGCTCGGCCACTCCGGCCGGCGGAATAGAAGGGAGAACCGATAGGAGTATGGTACAACCACTACAGACGAACAATTTCCGCTGCACGCTTAGTGACATTGTACAGTAGAAAGTAGAAATCGATGTCTAAATACAAGCCATTAACACTTTTTTCAGATTTTCCTTCAGGATATTTAAAAACTGAAATCCATCCTTGTTATCTTCAACAAAAACAAGTTGCCCTACACCAGATGTAGTCATACATACCAAAACCATACTCCACCACCGTGCTTTACTGTGGGTTGAATGTGTTTCGAATCCAGCTCAGTATTTGGTCGTCTCCACACAAAAAATGTCATTTACAAATGTGTTAAATTTACTTCCATCTGTAAACAGTATCTTGTCCCAGAAACTTGTGTTATTGTTTATATACTCTGTAGCGAATTCAAGTCTCAATTTCTTGTTCATCTTGCTGATGTATGGTTTTCTTCTTGGTATACCCTAGGTCCATAACATGCACTACTTAAAACATAGCGAACAATCCTTGGTGTGATTTCCTGCATAAACTGACCATTAACATACGCAGACAATACAGAAGCTGTCAATTTAAGATCGTCCGCAGCTCGTGGTCTAGTAGCTAACGTTGCTCTCGGGTTCGATTCCCAGCCGGGTTGGGGATTTTCTCTTCCCGAAGACTGGGTGTTTGTGTTATCATATCATCATCATCGTCGTCATCGTCATCGTTCGTGACAGTCGTTAGATTGGACTGTCTAAAAATTGGGACTTTGTACGGGCGCTGATGACCGCGCAGTTGAGCGCCCCACAAAGCATTCATCAACATCATCTCAATTTAAGAGCTTTTTTGACCGTCTTTACTGACAATCTTCGTTCTCTGTGCGTCAGCTTCTGTGGTCAACTCTTCTTTCGCTATTACTGAGAGTATTTCTTTCTCTAAATCGTGATATTATGGACTGCACACATCAAGCGTCGATCGGCTGCAGGTTTTCCTACATTTGGTACAATTTTTCAGCTTTGTGATTTCCCTACGTACAATACACCACCATAAGCAAACAGCGTATTGGAACCTCTCACGTTATCTACTAAGTCATCTGTAGATATCGTGAACAGTAATTATCCAATAAAAACCCCTATGGGTACTTCCAATGTTATTTTTACGTACGACGTTCTTTCTCCGTTAAGAATAATAACCTGTGTTTTATTTGCTAGGGACTCTTCAACCCAGTCAGAAAGCTGGTCTGAAATTCAGTACTCCCACAATTTGTTTATTACGCAACAGTGCGGAACTGCATGGAACGTCCTCTGGAAGAAACATGACATCAGCCTGGCCGCCTGTATATACTTGCCTTTTGAATCTCGTGAACGAACACTCACTCTTTGCCATACATCTTTAAATATGTTGCGCAACACACTGATTTCTCAATTTTATCATCGAATTTAAATAACAGATACATGCTTTTAACTCACTGCAACTAAGGAAAGGTTCAATGAAATCGAGTATTTCACGCGTAATATTAACAGTTTGCTAGGTTAAATATGTTTGGTCTCGTTGGCAGTAGACCTTGCACAGTCCACATCACCAGAGATCCAACACACTACATGCAGGTTGTCATGACTCCTCTGCGTTGCTTCTCGTAAAGAATGTAAATTATTCCGCGGAAAACCCCTGCTTCTTCAAGTTGGTACTGAATCTAGCGGTACAGAGGTGCAGACTAATCAGTCTTAAAGTCTGACTGCACCGTCCTTTCTTGCTGAGGTGTTTCTCTAAGATGTGTCGTTGGCTGATGGCTGTCAACTGGGTGAATTTGGGATGTTGAAGTCTTTTTTTTTTTCTACTAATGTTCGGTCGCAGTCTTTCCTCTGCTTGAGGGCACCAAATACCGCAAACGGTTAATAAAAGAATGGTAAGGAACCGTTAAATTCCCAATGTAACCACATAGTTTCAAGGCAACATATGAAAGGCGAAATAGCAGTAAAACCGAGAACAGCTGCTGAGTACTTTATTGCACAAGCAGGCGTCTTTCACGAGTCTGGACACTGCGAGTCAATGCTCAGGCAGTAGCACCTTCTGAACTATCCATACTGCTGGCAGTGCCACATGGTCGCAGTTACACGCCGTGGCGCTCACCAAGCGTTACGCACGTCACGATGTGCTGTAGTCACTGAACGGTTCCTCACTCATGGGCGCACCACCTTCCAATGTGGCAGCTGTGATGCTGTATGGAAACTTCGATAAGCATTTCATTTTATTTCCATGCGAATTAAATGTACTTCAATTAAGTAACACACTTATGAATGATGTATTTTTGCTTCTGTCGTATTATTACGCAGAATATATCAAACGCAAGTAACGCGCAAATTTGATTTTTTATAGCTTCATATTGCGTTTACGTTCAGTGTGTGAACTGGAATAAAATGCACTCATAAAACGATTCGTTCTGAGCTGTTTATAAGTCATATGTATTCACGTACAGTTGATGAAAATTCAGATGTCTGCTCTCTCTTTCAACTGCTCGTTTCAAGCGTACTCTTATTTCTGTTGAAGGTATGAATAAAAACGGTGTTACAGAAGAAGTCACAGATGAGAATATCCAGAAAGCGCAAAATACGGTATCACTCGACCAATTAATTAAATGGAGCCGAACGTATATAAAAGAGTACCAAAGGTACATTTTATGTGAAGAATCAGCAGTTAGAATAGTAATGCGAGATGGAGTACTTTGTTGATTGCTAATAACAAGCAGACAGGAAAACTAAATTTCTCATCTGTATGTGAACCTCCTAAACATGAGATTTTGTGCTCAGACTTGTTACTGTAGGCGAGATATTTCTAGCAAAATAGCCCTTTCCTTGCTATCGAGTAGATGGATCTTGATAAAAGTTTCCATACCGTAACAACACAATTCAAAGGTCGAAAAACAGTCTTACACCAAACAGGCATGACCAGACTAAATTAGTTTCTTTTGTGTCGAACTCTAAAGTTACTTACGAGCATTCATCTTTCCACTTTGTAGTATCTCTGTTCCACTGCTTCTTCCAGTACCAAGTTAACTATCAGAAACGAATCCACTTCGGCTGGTTAATGAGGGTCTTTTAATATCCCGACACGTGCGACTTATTTCTGGCATCATGAGTCATCACATATTTCAAAGAAACATTAAATAACCAAGCTGGAATCATTCATAATATTCAACGATAAGACAGTGGCACAATGAAATGGATTCTAGTATGTTAACTATCTCTACGCTCCAAGCCACATGAGCCACTAAACACACTTTCATCTGGTAAGAGTCCTCAAATGGCCCAAATGGCTCTGAGCACTATGGGACTTAACAGCTGAGGTCATCAGTCCCCTAGAACTTAGAACTACTTAAACCTAACTAACCTAAGGACATCACACACATCCATGCCCGAGGCAGGATTCGAACCTGCGACCATAGCGGTCACGCGGTTCCAGACTGTAGCGCCTAGAACCGCTCGGCCACTCCGGCCGCCCCCGATGAAGGGTACGAACCTGTGACCGTAGCGGTCACGAGGTTTCAGACTGAAGCGCCCAGAACCGCTTGGTCACACCGGCCGGCTAAGAGTCTTCTACGAACTTATTTTCTACGCAATACTTCCTGATGGCTTTTCATTCCGTTCTCTGACTACTTATTATGCTACCTGGTTCCAGAGCACTAGATGTTTTCTGTTTTGGTATGCGCCACATTTCGCTGCCAGAGACGTAGAGTTCCACGATTTTCCTTACTTCTCTGTCAACACTTCATTCCAGTACATCACTCTCGGAGAAAAAAGCTGTCTTCGCTTCTGCCCCTCTAGTCGTAATATCTCCCTTCACTCAGCAATCTTGTAAAACTTTACTTTCGAAATGTAAAACTTTACTTTCCAAATTGTTTTATGACTACTGTTATCCTATTTCCTATTCTGATGTCGAGCAAATGTTTTATCTCCTTTTTAATAGCTTATTCGCGATTTGTTTACGAACCATCCACGAAAAACGCCCATTAAGCAAAAAACTGGTTTCAATTTTTTTATGCTTGTCTTACAGACAGTATCACGGAGTAACATGACTAGTACTAATTAGCACACAGAAGACTACGGGCTATTTCATACGCATGTGGCATGCTCTCCACCGAAGTGTAAACCTCTACAGTCTTCATTACAGCAACTAAACCCTGTCTGACATGCGATACCAACATTACGAAAACTGAACGTAAGCTTTTAAAAATATCGGTCTCAAACCGTACAAACTTTCAGATATACAACTAACAGCGGATTTGCCATGATAACTTCAAAACAAAATCGCACAGTATCTTTAGTTTCACAACTTTCCTTCAATTGCACAGACATATTGGTTCTGCAAAGAAGACAACGGATACCTTCGCGTATACGTCATTGAATCAACAAGGCAACAGTTTCACTCCGTCTAAACCTCATCTACAGAATTGCAGAGAACATGCACGTAGACACGACGCTGATACGCTACTGCATTTCATTTACCAAGCTGGACGCTTTGTGATCGACAGGCCTGCTATGACGCATGTCTGTTTAAGTGAAACATGACGAACAGTGAGTGGGTGGTGTTAGCTGACACAACCTGCAATACCATATTTTCAAGTGATATGCCCGCTGTTCGCTAACCATTCTAACTGCCCATTACTCAGTCTTAATCCGTACATTACATATTAGTTTTGTAGCAAAGAGTCTTGTGCGTGACATCGGGACCTGCAGTCTGCATAGCCTGTAGCCACCGTTCACAGCACGCAGCTGTCTCTGGTTCTCCCACCACTACACCTCTTTTTACGGCTTCAAGCTTATTTATTTCAAATGACCTCAGGCATAGGCCATTACCATAAAATATACGATTTGGAAAGTTACTTAAATTCTGATTACTTTATACATAGGACATGAAAATAGCAAAATTTTTCAAAACTGTGACAATCAAAGTTAAACTTTTCCCATAAATTAACAGTTACGTGATACGAACAAATTATTAGTAAAGATCAGTTTACGCGTACAGATATTTGCAGGTTTGATAGTTCAAAGACCTTGTAACTAATACGAAAATTAATCTTCGTACAGTGTTTTCACCCTCTGTATTTCACACACCAATAAAAAATGCAGGACGTTACCTTCCAATTTTAGAGTAGTCGCAATTTGCAGGGAGTATTAAGTTTAACAGGTATTTCGTTTCGTTGGCAGCCACATGGCCTGCTCTTAATGTATTAATGGTGAAAATATCCTTCCGATGAAGATGTGAATTAAGAAACCACGGAGTATGTGCTGCTGAGTATCGCAGTACGAATTCTTTTGTTGCTAACATCCTCATAACATAAAGGCAGTTCTTTTGCTTTAACAGCAAGTCGCCAGTAATAGTCACAGTGCGGAAGGAATATTAGATTAGATGCGAGTAGTTTCCCATTTTTGGTAAGCTGGTCAGCGTGTTCATTTGCCGCCTTGATGACGACGTGGCCCGGTATCCACTACGTATAGATCGTTCTATGCAGATCTTTCGATTTCGTAATACGCTTTAGTACGGCTGCGCTAGGCAACTCGCAGTTTTTCCCGAAGCTATTTCAAGCGGTAAAGGAGCGCTCGTGGAATCAGTGGCTATCATATCAGACCCCTGTCGAGTTTTAGCTCTGTGTGACGCTGTGTGGCATGTAAGGCGGCAAATAAATCAGAAGTTAGTTAAATTTTTTTATGGGTAGCAAGAAGCATCGGCAGAGACCATTTACATCATCGTAGAGCGCAGCACCCGCCGAAACGCTAGGTATTTTCAAACCCTGCGTAAATACCTTGTGTCGGCCATTCCAAAAGTAATATACTGGGTCGTTGCATACAAACACAACAGATACACGTAACAGAGACTTTAGTTATCAATAGTACCTTCTTCACTATTTACAACGGTCTGCCAACGTGGGGGTGACTTTTCGATTCCGCGACAATAGAAATAACGTCGCTTTGAGGCGAAGAACTCGTCCAGCCACGTTCGTCAGGTGAATAAGGTAGGGCTGGAATAGCTTTCCAACCCAACTCCTCTTTACTGCTTTTTGTCAGTGTAGCACAATGGCGGCGGGCATTACTGTGGAGTAGAATCAGTTCACGCAGTCTTCCTAGTCGTCGTTCTTGGACTGCGTCTGCAAGACGTCTCAGTTGTTGGCAATAAACGTCAGCAGTGATGGTTACACCCCGGGGAAAGCAATTTGTAGTATACCATACCATCGCTGTTCCACCAGATGCATAACATAATCTTTCGTGGTTGCGGGCGGGCGTTTGTACATGGAGTTGCTACTTTGTTTGGGCTCAAATATTCCTTCCTGATGTTAGCATAAAGACACCATTTCTCGACACCAGTAACAATACAGGATAGGATTGGGCGGTGTTGTTCACGATCCAATTGATGACGAACAGATATGTACATATGGCTACCCGTAAATTTTGTGATTTTGGCTTAGAGGTAGCGGTACTCTCACACACCATTCTGAAACTTCGCCATTGCAAGCAAATGCCGCACGATGGTGGAATGATGACAATGCATCACATTTGCCAGTTCTCGAGTACACACTCACGTGGATCAGTGTGGATTAATGCGTTTAAACGATATTCATCAAACTCCGAAGGTTGTCCTGAACGCCGGCCGCTGTGGACGAGCGGTTCTAGGCGCTTCAGTCCCGAACCGGGCTGCTGCTACAGCCGCAGGTTCGAATCCTGCCTCGGGCATGAATGTGTGTGATGTCCTTACGTTAGTTAGGTTTAAGTAGTTCTAAGTTCTAGGGCACTGATGACCTCAGATGTAAAGTCCCAGAGTGCTCAGAGCCATTTGAACCATTTTTTTTTCGCTGAACGTGGAGACTCAAATGTCAAAACAATATTCCTTGAAACGAGAAAACCATTTTTTTGCCATGCTCTGACCAATGGCATTATCCCCGTACACGGCGCAAATGTTTCTGGCTGCCTCCGCCTCAGTCACTCCTCTACTGATCTCAAATAGAAGAATACGTCGAAAATGTTCCGATGTCACCATTTGCCACTCCACCTTCTAGCGTCCAGGACTCCAGTCATTACCTCCAAATGACATTATGTGAACTCAGAAAGCAACAGTGAAGTACACAAAAAATAACAATCGACAAATAAACCCATAGCAACCGGGATACCAACAGGCAAAACAAAAACGCAACCTAATAATTTATACATGGTCGAGACCCTTTAGTTGCTCGCGGACACTGTTGCTTCGAGAACTTGATCATCATATGCTGAATAATTCGACACGTGCTTGATGATCACTTGACTGGCACCACATTTCCCCGCTAAATATGCAACTGACAAAGAGCAAATATCGCTACGGCCTTACCATGCAGTACGTGGTTAATACCAATGGTTTGCGTTTCTTCTCCCAAAACGCACAATTTTTCACAAGATATATAGTAACATGGACATTATCCACTGCAGGAGACTGTTGATGACAATACTCTCAACATGAACCTTGCAAGCACAACTATCCGTCTACAATTGAGTGGGAGGGTAGGTAGTTCAGCGTGAGTAATTGAAATCTATGTTCTACTACAGCCTTCAAACATGTGCGGTGTGGCGGACTGAAGGTGACCTGATACTTTCAGTACAGAAAAAGCGATGGAGTCATATGGCATGCAGGCATATTCCGTCTTGCCATGAATTAAAAAGAGTCTCAGGATCTGGTGCCTGAGCAGTACAAGTTAGAAGTTACGCGATGAGTATAATTTCCGCCAGCAGCAATATTCAGTGAGCTGCGTTGACGCAGCCGTCAGCTGCCGGCAGCTACGTGCGGCTCAGCGCAGCGTCGCTTGCCTCACGTTTGCAGACCCACACCTGCCGCCCGTAATTCAAGGTTCTTGCGGAAGTAATTAGGGGTAATGACGTTAAGCTCGCTTCCGTTCCGTCTGGCTTGCTCCGCAATATGACGTTTGGGTGCGGTGATGCCCGACTGCGCTTGCGGAATATTTGTGAAACGCAACGAGGCGATGCGATTGGTCTCCTGAATCAGTACCCCACCAAGTTGCAGTCGTTGCAAAACATTACTGACATCAAATCTGCAGCACTTTCCTCTTCACTTGCACTTTAGCGTCGTAAAACAGGTCGACAAAGCTGTTCAAAGATCTGGTGAAACGACTTGGAGCGAAACAGGTTTTTCTCGTGAATCACGGCAAGAATTCAGCATTCACTACTTTGAGACATGAAAAAAAAAATCCCGTAACGCTGGTTGTTACACATCAGCCAGAAGTAGTTATTTGCTACAGCCCATGCAACGCCAGGTATTGCTCGTTTAAGATTAATGATCGGAACGAACAAAGTATGTCAGTTGCGACAGCGACATAGTGGATACAAGTTTACTGCTTCGTTGCTATCAGAATATCCCAGGAGTCTCTAGTCTTGTATGCCTGAAAGACGCCAGCAGTTCCAGTGGCAAGATAAGCAATTACGTGTCACCAACGGAAGAACAGCAGAAAATATGCATTACTGTCTGCAGTGGAAAACGATGCCGAACGACTGGATCTCATCCGACTAATATATGATGGTATACTACTTCCAAATGCGAAAAAGTTCCTCTAGCACACAATGTTTTAGAATTCAAGAATGTACAGTTATGTCAACCATGATTTTTTTTAATCGTTAAGAATTACAAGAAACTGTCGACCAAATGTAAGAAAATAGGTAGGCTCCACGAATATTTTAACTTTCCATACTTCGTATTTTGAGTGCTTTGTAAATGTTAAAAGACGGTCTATACTGTTTACACTCTAAGTTATCAACACAGTACAAAATATATTTTCGTAACACACTGTGGCCGAAACAGGTGAAACACGACCGGCACTAGAATTCAGGATGTACACCTGAAGTAAAAAAAGTTCAGCGGTTCATTAGTAGTAGTAGTGGTAGTAGTAGCAGCAGCAGCAATGACTGACTCTGCTACCAGTGAATACAGCTGCAAATAATTCTGTTTACACATCTCGTTCACTATACTTTAGACCAACAAGGAAGGCGTGTATGACCCTGCAGAGACAGCACTACCATACCTGTAGCTGCGAACTGTAACCTGTACAGCAAGTGACGACGAATGGAAATTACATGCAACAGCTAACCACATCCGTACGAGACCTTAAAAGAACGTCAAAAATTTATAACGTTACAAAAAGGATTTCTAGCACTTCAGATAGCGAAAATAAGGATATCTAGTAAAATATCCTCTACAGGGCGTACAAACTACGTAAATAACTCTTTCAAGTGAGGGAAGTTACGTGTGCAGTGAAAATGGTTGCCCATCATGCAACCAGCTCAGTGGTAGACGACAAATAACGAAGGACTGTATTTTATAGGCCCAAATATGCCGATCACCTTTTAGAATCCGTTGCATTCTGCTTCTGGAAAAATCCAGATTGCTGTGAACTTCGGCGAATAGATTTCACCGTACTTACAGCAACGTTATCACTACTCACGATGGCGATTTTTTTGAATCAGAACGGTTAACAAAAGGACGCACTGAGTGTTTTGATACCCAAAACCGCCACGGTTTCATCAAATTTGGCAGTCAGTCTCATCACAGTCGACTTATTCGGTGAACAAACTTTCAACGGAGTTTGCAAACAGTCTGCCGAACATTCACCATATCTGTAATAAATTTTCACTCTGAAAACACTGTTTCGTCGTGAAGTGTTCCATTACTACCAACAAAGATGACAACCGTGCGACGTTCAGCGCTACAAAATTACTACGATTCAAACCTTCTCTAAGAACATCGTGGTGCTGCAAACCCATTCAATTCCCCCCCCCCCCCCCCCCATCTTGTAGTGCCACCACAATTTTTGCTCTTGCGTACAAGGTGGAGCCATTAGGGTCCATCCACAACCATTCGACGGAATTTGAACGTGTTCCAAAGCTGCAAAAGTTGTTCACGCGCTCTCTTGTGGCATGATCACGGCAGGTGAGACATTGACACATGGGTGAATGAAACGGGAAAAGGTCCCTCTAAGAACCCCCCTCCCCCCCTTTTCGGCAACATCAGCGCCTCCTGCGCACCTTTGTCGGGCACTTAAACGATACCCCTGTACACAAAGCTTGCCCTTCACTCCCTCGTAGGCACCTGTTTGAGCGGCAACCATTTCAACACACCACAGCTGAGAGCCGCCACGTTGCTGAAATAGCGCATGCTGCCCGCATGCGAAATCTAATAGATGCCTGTGACGCTGACGACTAGGAATCAGTAAGTGGCTTTCTCTGTACATGAACATTTTAAAAATGCCCAACAAAAGTGCGTGGGTGGCACAGAGGACGTTGCCAAACTGGGAGGTCTTCGAGAGACCCTATGCCGTTTTATTCACGCAACGTTACCGTAAACCGCCATTGGAATGCGCGAAACAGGAGGGCTGAAAAACCATAAACACGTTTGCTGCTTCACATCACGTTCAGATTTCGTCGAATGGTTTTGAAATATCCCCAGTGGTTCCACTCTGTATACCAGAGCAAAAATTGTGGTCGCGCTACACTCCGTCCTTTAAGAACGGTTGCATCGCCCGAGGTATCAGCAGTGTCAACGGTTCTCAAGAACATCGTTCTGTTGCATTACGCACCGCAACTATAGTTTTCGACCGCGAAATGTCTGCGAATCAAAGCTCCAAGAGAAGGGGTTGTTTCAATGACGTCTTTTGCGTCGGAGACACACAAGAAAACCACGTGAGTTCAACGCTGGGCGTCGCGGTTCCTGATCTCCATCGCAGAGACATCAAGAGAAGAAGTGAAATGTGGGAAAGACGGGGTGTGACGACATTCCTATCGGGCACTGGTCCTCGGTGGCATTAGCTAGAAACGCGTTGAAATTTGGTACCTATGTGACATCATTAGTCCTCCTTAGACTTCACATGACCTTCTGACCTTTGATCTTTTTTCGCATTTGTTAGCACGTTGTTGTTTGTAGCGTCGCCAAGTCTGAAGGTGAGGTCACAGGGCACCACGTGTTTGCAACAATACAGACCTTTGAACCGAATTTCAGACTTCTACGTCGCGATAGAAGAGAGTTCCGGATTTCGAAAAACTGGCCGTTTAATTGTGTTGCTTAGTGTATTTAATACGGAATTTTAGCACCTGTACAATAGTCATGTGGGACAATTTTTTAGTCACAAAATATAGGAAATCCTTACTGTACGGGACGATGGCAACCATAACAGTAATATCTTACCACCTGCTTTCGAATAGTAACTCTTGTTTTCATTGTCGAAAGCCGCTCCAGCACTCTTTAAGTGTTTAGTTGTAAATGTTAAATACGGCTGACAGTAGACTGCAACCTATCTACGTCTTGAAATTCATATATTGTGTAGCTGACGGTCCTGAACTGAAATGCTACAATAAATACAACAAAAATTCGACCCAGTAATTTATGTCTACAACTGCCGAACTGTTTAAACCATTCTAGAAACCCAAAGAAAGTTCTTCGGAACGCCTGGCGGGACAATACGAAAACATAAAACCCCAAAATCGTACTGTTACTAATGCGGGGTTTTACGTAGGCCACAAACCTCGAGCGTTCACAGGCCAACGGTAATATATGGACTGGAACATCTGAGTCTACTTATCGTAGTCCTACGTAAAGCAAAACATTGTGCCGATATCCATGAGAGAATACAGTGGATCCTTCGCCGTCACTACGTTCCTTCAGTGGCGCGGTTCGATCCATGGTTTGAGGTAAGAAATCTTGGAATACAAAATATGTAATAGTCATATTAACGGAAACGTACTTAAGCTGTATCGCGTCATATTATAAAAACAGAGTAGGTGATATGTATAGTTTGTTAGAAATGGTGTGTAGTGTGCGTTGTTGTTTCCTTCTATTACACGGGTTCGAGGACTTGCTGCAAAGAAGTATGTAGTCATTGAAAGCTGGCCAGCAATAGTGGGAAACAGGCAGACGGCCGTGGCACGCTGAAAGACGTCGTCGTTGGGACAGCGGATTTTATTATTTTTAAAAGAACTGTATTGTAGGAAGAAAAAAAGAGAAGCAGCTTTGTATGATCTTAATTCATGTTTCATTTTTTGCCTGGTTGACTTCAGAGAATTATCCCGCACTCATACCTTTGAGCAATCACAGTTTCTTTTATTACATTGACAAATGCAGTATGAAGCGAATAAAAACTTGACAGAATATGTTATTAATAGAAACGTCAACCCTTCAACTTGAGAAGTTATTCGTTGCAACAATGTTTGTGTCAGATGCCCAGTGTTAAATATTATACAGATCATGTTCCCGACAGAAGCCGCATCATTAACTGAGTGAGGGCGAGAAAAAGGAAGGTGGACAATCTTTTCGAGACTAATGATTTCGATGAAGTGACTTTGGGTGTTGGAGGCAGTGGCAAAGTCCATAATCAATTGAGAAAGGCTGTTACATGCTCTTCAGAAGTGAAAAAGGGACATAATTTTTAACACTGACATACGTTAGCTCAGATATATGATTTACATAGCTGCGCTCGAGACTGATTACTTGCATGTGGTAATATCGCTGGATGTCATAACAGCGGATGACAACTACACGTTGAGCGGCGAAAAATACGATATTATTTGAGATAGTAGGCGGATTTATTCATCACAGTTACGCAGTTAATGCCCGATAATCCTATGAAACAACAACCTCTTAGGATAAAGTATTTCTTCGGAACAGGCGACGGTGATGTCGAGCCAATTAGTGTGGGCGGGACAGTTTGCAACATTCTCATAAAATTAAGGCCTTAGCAGGCTAACATTATTAGCCGTTGTGAGCTACTAAGAGAAATGAACGACCGAATCGGTCAACATTTTAGCTTGAGGATTGCTAATATCGTTGGAAACGTATTATTATTGCGAATTACGTGGTCAGGTCGATTGACGAACACGTTGAATAGATATTATGTGCCCATCAACCCGGCGCAACATTTTCATTAAAAAAGCACTTTTCATAAAAAAAAAAGAAAATCGTTGATGATTGAGCCTGTTCTCAGGCAGGCGTAGATGGTGAGCAGAGTCGATCAAGAGAGCAATACTCGCGCTACTGCTGCAGTTGCAGCCGCGCACGGCCCCAGACGCGGCGTGATCTACATATGAGGCCGCACTGATCGCGGACAGTGGGGTCGGCACGCTGCGGCACGATTCCATTCGCGCAAAACAAGCGGAGCGGTCAAACCGAAAACAATCGCCGCTTCGCGTATTACGGCGCGCGCGAGGCGCGGCCAACGGGACGCAGGCGCCGGCGCCGGCGCCAGCGCCAGCCAGTTAATCCAACAAAAACACGGCCGGCCCGCTCGCGGAACGTTTGTCAACCGCATTAGCGGCGGCGAACCGGTGCGGCCAGCCGGGCGGGCTGCTTTAAATTCGTCAGGGAGGCCCTACTGGGACCGCAGCTATCGGCGGGCACTTCTGGACACGCTCTGAATTAAACACGTCTGAGCCGGACCGCAGTAAATGCGATTGCTTTCGGATGCACGTGTGTATTTTGCGTCATTTGACATGCGCTTAATGTTCGTATCGCCAAATACACAGGGCTTCCCCTCGACCAGCCACACTGGCTCAAACAACTCGAGTCGTAGATCTGCTTACGGAATTATTGCTGCACTTGCTTGTTCTTCGGGAATCCCCAAAAAATGATTGTTCATATGCTCTTCTTACTCTACTGTGTTTGTCAACAGTATTATGAAATGGGTACGTTGCTACGTACCGTCAAGATGACACCGAGTTGCAGATAGACACAATGAAATGGACTGTTACGCGGCCCGAGTCGTGTGTGCGCGTGACGTATATATAGGGTGGTCCATTGATAGTGACCGGGCCAAATATCTCACGAAATAAGCATCAAACGAAAAAACTACAAAGAACGAAACTCGTCTAGCTTGAAGGAGGAAACCAGATGGCGCTATGGTTGGCCCGCTAGATGGCGCTGCCATAGGTCAAACGGATATCAACAGTGTTTTTTTTTTTAAATAGGAACCCCCATTTTTATTACATATTCGTGTAGTACGTAAAGAAATATGAATGTTTTAGTTTGACCACTTTTTTCGTTTTGTGATAGATGGCGCTGTAATAGTCACAAACGTACCGCCAGTGCGGACGGTATTTGCTTCGTGATACATTACCCGTGCTAAAATGGACCGTTTAAGAATTCGAAAAAGGACGATATCGTGTTGATGTATGGCTATTGTGATCAAAATGCCCAATGGGGGTGTGCTGTGTATGCTGCTCGGTATCCTGGACATCATCCAAGTATCAGGACCGTTTGCCGTATAGTTACGTTATTTAAGGAAACGGGAAGTGTTCAGCCACATATGAAACGTCAACCACGACTTGCAACAAATGATGATGCCCAAGTAGGTGTTTTAGCTGCTGTCGCGGCTAATCCGCACATCAGTAGCAGACAAATTGCGCGAAAATCGGAAATCCAAAAACTTCGGTGTTGAGAATGCTACACCAACATCGATTGTACCCGTACAATATTTCTATGCACCAGGAATTCCATGGCGAAGACTTTGAACGTCGTGTACAGATCTGCCACTGGGCACAAGAGAAATTACGGGACCATGACAGATTTTTTGCACGCGTTCTATTTAATCAACATCGGTAACGTAAACCGGCATAATATGCACTATTGGCAACGGAAAATCCACGATGGCTGCGACAAGTGGAACATCAGCGACCTTGGCGGGTTAATGTATGGAGCGGCAATATGGGAGGAAGGATAATTGGCCCCCATTTTATCGATGGCAATGTAAATGGTGCTATGTATGCTGATTTCCTACGTGATGTTCTACCGGTGTTACTACAAGATGTTCACTGTATGACAGAATGGCGATGTACTTCCAACATGATGGATGTCCGGCACATAGCTCTCATGTGGTTGAAACGGCACTGAATAGCACATTTCATGACAGGTGGATTGGTCGTTGAAGCACTATACCATGGCCCGCTCGTTCACCGGTCCCCGATTTCTTTCTGTGGGGAAAGTTGAAGGATATTTGCTATCGTGACCCACCGACAATGCCTGACAACATGCGTCAGCGCATTGTCAATGCATGTGCGAACATTATGGAAGGCGAACTACTCGCTGTTGAGAGGAATGTCGTTACACGTATTGCCAAATGCACTGAGGTTGACGGAAATCATTTTGAGGATTTATTGCATGAATGTGGTATTTACAGGTAATCACGCTGTAACAGCATGCGTTCTCAGAAATGATAAGTTCACAAAGGTACATGTATCACATTGGAATAATCGAAATAAAATGTTCAAATGGTCCTACGTTCTGTATTTTAATTTAAAAAACCTACCTGTTACCAACTGTTCGTCTAAAATTGTGACTATTACAGCGCCATTTATCACAAATCGAAAAAAGTGGTCCAACTGAAACATTCATATTTCTTTATGTACTACAGGAATATGTAATAAAAATGGGGGTTCCTATTATAAAAAAAAACGCAGTTGATATCCGTTTGACCTATGGCAGCGCCATCTAGCGGTCCAACCATAGCGCCATCTGGTTTCCCCCGTCAAGCTAGAAAAGTTTCATTCTTTGTAGTTTTTTCGTTTGACGCTTATTTCGTGAGATATTTGGCCCGGTCACGATCAATGGACCATCGTGTGTGTGTGTGTGTGTGTGTGTGTGTGTGTGTGTGTGTGTGTGTGTGTGAAGGCGGCTTTGGCAGGAATCTCGATGTGCAGAAGTCTTTTCGATGTTCCTGCCTGCAACTCAACGTGTCATCTTCACGGTGAATAGCAATTTGTTCTTTTCATAACATTGTGGATATTCTAACCTGGACTTCACATTGTTCAATTACCTTTATTTTTTTTAGTTAAGAGCACTTCAGTAGCAGAAAACACATTGCAGAACGGTACTATGTACATTCAGAGTTGCCACCTAACGCTACAACTACACACGAGGTGGTATTCAGGAGTTCGCTAAATTTGAATGCTGTACTCAAGTGGTTAACCGTACACTGACATACTGGTAGGCACCTCATTACACATTTTTCTTGAATGAGTTGTGTCAAGTGGCTGCGATCTAACTGGTTTGGTTAGTCGAGCACATTTCTACTGCATTTACGGAAGTCTGCCGGTGTACAACGGGTGACCCGAAAGAGCAGCGTACATGTGTGGAGTTTTGGTTTAAATTTGGGAAAAAGGCTACAGAAACGCACCAAATGTTAAAGCAAGTTAAAGGAAACAAAGCTTTAGGTCAGAGACAGACTAGCATAAGCGTTTCGAAAACGAGCGAACATGACAGACGACGAATACCGTTCCTGTCGGCATCCAGCGGCATCACCCAACAAAACGTTCCGAAGTGAGGGATCTGACTCTGCAAGATGCAGACAGGTCACACGAGATCTCTGCAAGGGACTCGAAGAACACTGCTTCAGCTCTAAACTTTTTTAAACATTGTTACTGTTCACGAAGTAGCTAAAATAGGTACGACTCTGAAATTAAGCAGCAACCATAGCTATTAAATAGTCCTTGACCTTGGAAAAAAGGCTCGTCAAGAATAGTGCTAAATCCTTCTCTCTGATTTTTTTATTGACGGTAATTTTCTTGAAGAGTTCGTCTCTACTGGTCGGACAGAGTTCTGTCACTCTGCTGTAAGACTTCTGCAAGAGGACATGTGAAGAAAACTACAGAAGTTCCATACGAACGACTCTGTACGCCACTACAGCTATGCACAACATACGGCCTCCGTTACTCAGCATTTTTTTTTTTCTTTACAAAAAAGGAGATGCCAGTTGTTCCCCACCCGCCGTAATCACCAGACTTAGCTTCCTGTGACGTTTTCCACTTCCCTATGATTAGAATGAAGTTCAAGGGGCGAAGATTTGATAGAATGGAGGCGATTCAAGTTGAATCGCAGGAGACCCTGGCAAAGAAAGACACACTTGTAGAATGGATTTCAAAAGCGGCAGAAACGGTGGGATTGGTTTATTCACCCCTACGAGTACTACTCTGAAAGTGATGGTACAGAACAACTTCAAGGTAAGACGTAATAAATGTAATTAATATATTCCGGGAATTTTTGGAAACCGCTTCGTACACATACGTTCACAAACAAACCATTTTGCTGCATGCAGATCGCAAGCATCGCTTTCACTTACAAATGCTCTGCCACCGATTCACAGAACGACCAGACGGCGCCAGGCGAAATTTCACACACTATTGGTAACGACAGCGAAGAGGACCATGGGAAAAAAGGCAGTAAAAAGGCAACTCTGCGGCAGTACAGAGCAGCGAGAAAGAGAAACCCGATCGAGGAAGCGGGGAAGCCATACGAGGCGGGAGACAAAACGCATGCGCCGCACCTCGCCGGCATCCTTTCACACGCGGCCTCGCACTTGCCACGGGGCGCCGCCGAAATCGTGCTTTTGTCAAACTGTCGGCTTGTATGCTGCCGTAAAACGCTGCCAGCTACTTACTTTGCGCAGCGAGCTCGGGTGCTATTGTGTAAGTTGCCAACTGACTCACCTGGAAGAGAAACGAAACAATTTCAGAGCAAACTATCGAAGACCAACTGGCACACTATTTTCATAATTAGCACATAAAACACAAAGTACAGTGCGCTAGTAATAACCTGTGCTAAAACTAAAGCATTATCTGGCAATAACGAGATACCTTCAAAGTAAAGGAAATTAATACAAATAAAAGAAAGTAACAACAGTAATTAAAATATCAACTGGTGAAACAAGGTATAGCACTCACTCGCAACTTGCGTCTATTGTAGCTGTAGACAGCGCCCTACCGAAGTTTGAACTCTTTACGTGTACGGCCGAAGACGGACTAAGCCAAACAACCGCTGAAATGTGTTATATGTATCTGCAGCATTGAAGACAGTCACTCAGTGAGCGAAATTTAGGTCTGCTACAATAAACAAACGTTGCGACTGACTGCTGTACCTTCTTTCACTAACTGAAATAATTATGGTCGGTTAAGACTTCCAGGTTCTAGATGAAGTCAAATAAAAAAAAAAAATAATAATTACAATAATTCCTCACTGTATAATTTGCTCGATTCCAGAAACGATTTGAGAGCGCATAATTTTCCTTTACATAGATATGCATTATACTAAAATACTGGACGTCGAACTATGTAAACTCTGTTCAGTCAGTGTATTCTGAATGAGTACTTTAACTGCTTACTAATTAGCTGCGATTCTTCTCATGACAAGATTCTTTGGCTTCGCCAACTCACAACCAAGCTATCACCTACAATAATCGAGGTTTGGGGATTTGCAGTAGATTAACCTGTCATCACAATCTTCAGCGCAAAAAATATCAAAGCAAAATAGACACTGTCACTGTCCTCTCTTCTTTTCTGAATACCTGCTTGCTAGAGACAAAAACCTATTTAAAATAGATTACATGTGGTAAATTCTTTTCTTCCGTCTGCGGTAATACTTACTTTAAGTCATCTGACCGTGACTGTGTTTCCAGGACTTTCACAGATGGGTAACGTCGATTTTCTGCTCCAGTGACAAATAAGTGTTGTACATTATGGCAGAATAGAAAATGCACTTCGCAAATTTGACGAAATAACTCCAGTTTTATCATATATACAGAGAAATGCTGTAATTAGATTTAGTAGTTCACCGCTAGTTCAAGACGGTACCCAAAGATACTGGCTAAAATGGCAGGGAAAGTTTGCGTACTACCTGGGATTTTCAAGATGATCACGGAGGAACAAGACGTATTTATTGAAGTTTTCCTCCATTTAAGTTTAATTACTCTTTTTTTCTGACAGGCATTTAAAATATGAAAAGTAATACGCATCGTGATATGAATGACATTCAGGTAAAACGAATTTATATACAAATACTGAACAAATGTTTATCGACAATCTAAAAGAAATCCTGCAGTAATTACAATAGTGTCTCTTAACAAGGTAAATGGTAAATCCTAGTTTTATGACTATATGACTATAAATAATTTGAGCAATGAATTGCGTAATTCAAGTAGGATTAATTGGGAAGAGACACATACCTCCTTGTATTTTAAAAAAACTATAAATTAATTTGGAACTATTTCAGAGCAACACAATCCACAAAGCTATTTAAAAAAAATCATTTTGCAATCTCGCTAAAGCTCTAATTAGGTTCCTTTCATACATTAGAGATAATTCACTTTGTCACAACAGTGACCTACCGCCTTCGAACGTGCAGGCAATCTTACACGAATTTTACACTTTTTAGGTGACGAAGACGACAGCTGTAACCAAAAATTATTAACGATCCATTATCAACATAAACAACCGTACGAACTACGTAAGAATCGCTACATCAATAGCAGGTTGAAGTGCAGGAGTAAATACCTGGTGTTATTACACATTCTGTAAACCAGCGGCAGCACTAAGCTTCTTGTCGCGCACTGAGCTATGTAAACGGCCAGCAACGATAGGCTTCCGAGATTACGCTAAGGACTGCCCCTGTATAAAGTCTAACGAGAAGTCTTCTCGATGCCTCCTCCCGGGTGTCAGCGTAATGACACGTAACTAAAACTCTTCAGAGAAATGTAACATCTAAAAATTGAATGGCAGATGTGCACAAGCCGTGAGAGACTTCATATCAACCACAATAACTTACGGAAACAGGAAAGGAGAATGCAGTTTAACTTTACTTCTACGTCAAGTTTATTGACTATGGTGGATCAGCTCAGCGTTCGTATGAATGGTACCGCGGTCAGCATGTCACTCTGTGCAAGAGATTGAGCAAATTGGAACATCAATTTCCAACTAGTATCACCACTATTCTCGCATCAGAAAATCTAACAACTTACGAGGGCATCATGGGCCCCTTGCTGGAGAGCTAATGTATCGTCCCCATGGACTGTGTTAGGTGATAGTATTTTTCATATATTGCTCGTGTCTAGCATTATGGAAGTCCACTCATAACCTAGTGAATTTCGCTTAGAAAGAAATTAATTACTCGTAATTCGTACTGCTCTTTTACTTTTTTTCGCTAATCGTTTGAAAGAGCTATATTTGTTCCCAGCTACCGTGATATACTACGGTCGGATAGCCTCTTCTGTCTCCTCTGGATGTCGTTACACTTTCTTACACATCAAGTGCACCACTTCTGAAAAAGATGCTGGCTTCTATTTATGTGCACCAAAGGCCAATAAAAAAAAATAAAAAAAAAGCAGAAATATTGCGTTTACTGATACACTGCTTTGATCCATCGTTTGTAAAGCGGAATAAGTGAGTTACTCTTTCCGAGTTTCTTATTAATCAGCGCACCTGTTTCAGTAAACCAAGGGCACTGCGTTCTAGTTCCAAGAATTGCTCTTCACAGATGTTCTCGATAAAAGCATACGATGGTAGTTGGCTCACAGTCGTTACAATGCACTCATGTGCAAAGTTGTATCGGGCTTCAGCATTGTGTGCTGGCGGCAGCACAATTGCAGCTCGGAAACCTCTTACGTAATCCGACACTGGAGTGATACATTACAGCGTTGTATATCCGCTCGGTTATTACCCAGATTAATTTTGCCAGTGGTTACTCTCAAACGTCCTTTGTTCGCAGAACTGTACATTGTTAGGGCGAACACTACACTACAGCCATACAGCGAAAATCAGCCACTACCACAAAACTGCGTGGCTGTTTTCCTACTCAATTCAATGGGTGACATTTACCAGCCGAGGTTTTGTTTTACCTTCTTTCTTCTGCCAAGTGTAAGCTGCTGCCAAGATATCTCCTGAAAGACTCTTACAGAATATTTGTTAAGCATTATTACCGTCCTTTGCGTTAGGTAAGGAAGCAGGTAGTGCATAAGAGGAACACGCAGCTCATTTCTGAATGCACGGTACGAGCCCGCGCGCCGTACGGAACTCCCAGCAGGTGCCCCTCACCTCTGTGTGTGATGCTGCTGGTATCCCCGGCTCCTGGCTGCAGCGGCCAGCCGCAGCATTTCAATCGGCGCTTCATATCAGCGCTCCTCGCATAACTCCACAGCACATGTAGCTGCAACCCCCCCCCCCCCCCCTCTTCACCTGCCCGCCTCTCACCCCACCCCTCCGATACGCCGACCACACACATGTTCAATTTCCTCCCCTCCGCCAAGCCATTCAGTAGGCTACGATCGGCACGACTAGAACTGGTTCTTGTAGCCGGAAGCAGATTGCTAACGCGGGTGAAGTACCGTGGAATGCACGTATTGCGTAACATCCAGTTAGGCAACAGTTGTACATCTGTTACATACAATGTGTATGGCTATGCGAGCCATAACTCGCAAGATAGTGGCAATCTACAGCATTTCTTTGACAGATATCTCTTTCATGTATCATTGCACGACATGAAGCACGCTTACTGAGTAATTCGCATGAAACGAAAAACTGTTATCAGCATTAGATGCAAAGAAATACCCGACGATCCAATATATATATATATATATATATATATATATATATATATATATATATGTGTGTGTGTGTGTGTGTGTGTGTGTGTGAGAGAGAGAGAGAGAGAGAGAGAGAGAGAGAGAGAGGGGGGGGGATTTTTAATTTTAACACAACTGATGTGTTATATACTATTGAGAGAAAAAAACTCTTTCGGATTGGTTCTGTTTTCATCGACATGCTGCGCTGTAGTGGTCCGGAGCTACTGCCCAAATGGTTCAAATGGCTCTGAGCACTATGCGACTTAACTTCTGAGGTCATCAGTCGCCTAGAACTTGGAACTAATTAAACCTAACTAACCTAAGGACATCACACACATCCATGCCCGAGGCAGGATTCGAACCTGCGACCGGAGCGGCCGCTCGGCTCCAGACTGTAGCGCCTAGAACCGCACGGCCACTCCGGCCGGCCAGCTACTGCCCATCATTATGTTGACTGATAGTCGACACAAAAGGACAATTGTGTGGACTAGCAGCTGAATGTCCAACGGAAGTCATTCACTACATGAATGAGTAAATGAACACAATTTTGAAAGGTTCGTTGTCATTAAGCAAGCCACTAACTCAAATGTAGCGTACTATAACAGACTATATTAAAAAAAAATTAAAACGTATCTTTGGTGCATTTCTCTAATAAGCGCTTACTCTTCCAACTATCCACACTTCACTTTCTCATCAAAGGTCCTTATGTATCACAACGTATTTTCCATTAGAGTTCAACACAAATCAGCTTCGTGTGAACACCTTTACTTTCTATTCTTAACATATTTGAGAAAACTGAATGGGTTCCGTTAACGTCTCGCAGCCGTCGCCGCCATCGCCCTGCCTCCCTCACCATTCCTCCCCCACACCAAAGGTCTGTTCCAAGTAGTGTCTTAGCTAGTCGCCCTGAATTGTGTTATACGATTCAGTCACTTGGAAAGGTAATCACGTGGCAATGTCTTCGAAATGTAAAACTATCATTGGGCAGAGGGCTGATTTAACACCACACTGCTGTACTAGAAAATGGTCGGGCAATGTTGTTCGTTTTTAACTTCCACCAAAGAGATGCCTCATACACATGATTGGAGATACCGAAAATTTTGGTTTCTTAAAGAAAGTATTACATTACAGAAAAAGTTAGCTGCAAGAGAAAAGGTCTTAGAACAAGTAATTGACAGCCAGTGAACATCTAGATTTGCCACCTCAGAAAGGAGCAGCCAACAAGTTACAGTTTCGAAAAATACAAGGCGACACCACGTGATCAAAAGTATCCGAACACCCCCACAAACATACGGTTTTCATATTAGGTGCATTGTGCTGTCACTTACTGCCAGGTACTCCGTATCAGTGACCTCATTAGTCATTAGACATCGTAAGAGAGCAGAATGGGGCGCTCCGCGCAACTCACAGGCTTCGTACGTGTTCAGGTGATTGGGTGTCACTTGTGTCATACGTCTGTACGCGAGATTTCCACTGTCCTGAACATGCCTAGGTCCACTGTTTCCGATGTGATAGTCAAGTGGAAACGTGAAGGGATACGTATAGCACAAAAGCGTACAGGCCGGCCTAGTCTGTTGATTGACAGATCGCCGACAGTTGAAGAGGGTCGTACTGTGTAATAGGCAGACATCTATCCAGACTATCACACAGGTATTCCACACTGCAACAGGTTCCACTGCAAGTACGATGACAGGCGTGAGGTGAGAAAACTTGGATTTCATGGTCGAGTGGCTGCTCATAGTCCATATATCACGCTGGTAAAACCCAAACGACGCCTCGCTTGGTGTAAGGAGCGTAAACATTAGACGAATGGACAGTGGAAAAACGTTGTGTGGAGTGACGAATCACGGTACACAATGTGGCGATCCGATGGCAGAGTGTGGATATGGCGAATGCCCGGTGAACGTCATCTGTTCAGCATGTGTAGTGCCTACAGTAAAATTCAGAGGCGGTGGTGTTATGATATGGTCGTGTTTTTCATGGAAGGGCTTGCACCCATTGTTTTGCGTGGTACTATCACAGCACAGGCCTTCACTGATGTTTTAAGCACCTTCTTTCTTCCCACTGTTGAAGAGCAATTGGGGAATGGCGATTGTATCTTTCACCATGATCGAGAACCCGTTCATCATCCATCGTCTGTGGCGGATTCGTTCTGTTTTCATCGACATGCTGCGCTGTAGTGGTCCGGAGCTACTGCTCAAATGGTTCAAATGGCTCTGAGGTCATCAGTCGCCTATAACTTAGAACTAATTGAACCTAACTAACCTAAGGACATCACACATATCCATGCCCGAGGCAGGATTCGAACCTGCGACCGGAGCGGCCGCTCGGCTCCAGACTGTAGCGCCTAGAACCGCACGGCCACTCCAGCCGGCCAGCTACTGCCCATCATTATGCTGACTGATAGTCGACACAAAAGGACAATTGTGTGGACTAGCAGTCGAATGTCCAACGGAAGTCATTCACTACATGAATGAGTAAATGGTATCACACTGTAATGGACTGGCCTGCACAGAGTCCTGACCTGAATCCTACGGAATACCTTTGGGATGTTTTTTGAACGCCGACTACGCGACAGGCCCCACCGACCGGCGTCGATACTTCGCCTCAGTGCAGCACTCCGTGAAGAAAGGGCTGCCATTCCCCGAGAAACCTTCCAGCACCTGATTGAATGTATGCCTGCGAGAAGGGAAGCTGTCATCAAGGCTAAGGATGGTCCAACACCATCCTGAATTCCAGTGTTACCGATGGACGGCGCCACGAACTTTTAAGTCATATTCAGCCAGGTGTCCGTATATTATTGATCACATAGTGTATCTCCAAGGAGTCGTTCCAGCAGCCGTATAGAATGCTCTGAACTGTGCATATTAAGGATTATTTTATCGGCCGGGACGTTACAGCTTACGTGGACATCAATCTGGGTAAGTTTTGTCATAACAAAATGAGAAATTTTATGTTGCGGGCCATTCCCAAACAGGACAGTTGGAGTAGCAGTCATTAAAAGACGCGTTTTTCAATGCGACGATATCTTTTCACGAAATTTCCATCACCAGCCTTCTCGTCCGAATGCGAAACTGTTCTACTGACCCCCTCTACATACGAAGAGGTGATCATCTTAGTAAAATAATAGAAACCAGAGCTCGCACGGGAAGATTTAAGTGTTCGTTTTTCGAATGTTCGGTTCGAGAGTGTAACAATAGAGAAATAGTGCGAAAGTGGTTCAATGAACCCTCTGTCAAGCATTTAAGTGGGAACTGCAGAGTAGTCAAGTAGATTAGGCACGTCCGACTTTTTGCGGCGTTAAGAGAAGGAGTCCAAAGATATGCAAGATCGCGTTGTATGGTACAAGCAGAGCATACTGAATAACATTGGTTGCAGCTGAAGCCCGCATTTAGTGGTTGTTTTCATGTAACAACTTACGCTCTATGAATATATGCTGTTTTTAAGCATTGCTTCCTTTGAGATCTCTCGAAAATGCGTCGTCTTTGGTACGATTCGTGCATATTGGCAACTATACGATTTTCCTATTACAACTTGCGTGATGTGACAATATGCCGTTTCAAGGTACCGTCACAACGAATATTAAACACATCACATTGTTTCACGCACTACTTAGAAAATTTAAATGTCACGTAATGAAATATATGTGATAAAAGAAGACCTTTCCGACACTACGTAAGATCAAATACGTGGACATTAGTAACATGTACTGACAGTAGTGGTGTAGCTAGAGATGTGGACTGATGAACAGAAACGCTACTGGTTCACGTCATGCTTTATGCAATTTTTTATTCGGCTTCATGTTTTCTAGAAGAGCCTGGGGATTTCTTATTAATTTAAATCAAGTATTTTCTGGAATGGTCGATGCCACGTATAAATCAGAGCGCCCTTCTCTCATCTTCGACGACCGCCAACGGAGTTAAGGTAACAAGTTTACGCATTTCCATTTCGGTTGACTGTGGTTGCGCGTTAGATACAGCAGCTGGAAAGCACTGCGGTCGCATATCACCGTACGCTCGACTTCGTGGAGGGTGCACCAACAACGTTGGAAACCACGATTAGCGTGCTTGACATTCAGAGAGACGTCCTGTGGCACGACAGCGTAAAGGGATTATTTGCTTCTCCCCCGTCTTGAACAACAGGCCACGGTGCCAGAGAACATCAGCCAGGACCGGTTTTCTAGTTCCATTTTCCAGGAATCGCGTGTGAAACAGCAACTCTCAACCTGCTGTTTGCTTCAGTCTGACGCTTAGAGCAGAAGTTCCTATAATGGTCCATGATTTATAATTAACAACCAACGGAAACGTGGTTAATCAGTTTGACTACTTCAACGTACTAACCCTATTAGAAAAGGAAGAAAAAGATTCAACGCTATAGAAATGCACGAGATGGTAAAGGAAGAACAGGGCAACGGATGGAATACTTGGCAGTTATATAGAAATCTGCTCTTCACGCAGTTGGTTTGGTCCAATACCGTCCTGGCCGTATCCAACCTATGGGAGAGTACTGTATGTGCTGGAATTGATAGCGGGTACTACAAGAAGTTGTTAAACGTCGTCTAACCATAACTTTGCAGTTAGAAAATGACTACAGACTCTGCTAATAACAACTTGCCGAAACTTGCGTATAAAACACTTTTACATTCCACAGCTACACAAACTGTGTAACGATCTCATTGCCTATAGAAAGTATCCTCGTTGTTGGTTGTCAACGAAATGGAAAAACAGATTTCTGCTTTGTACAGTTAGACACTTTTCTTCAAATACGGATATATGCAATGTAATAAACAAACGCACTAATATCTGTAGTACATTAGCGCAACCTTCTGGAGTCTATCACATCGTTAAAATACGTAGGCACAACAATATGTGACATAAAATGGAGAACACGTGGAACAAGTAGTATGGAAGGCGAATGAATAAGATTTAAGTTTGCTGGGAAGATCAGCTACGTGTAATGCATCTGTCGAAGTCTCTCTCTGATGTTGCAGTCTTCAAAGCAAGTTCTCCGGAAGTTCAGTATGGAACTGAAAGGCGCGCAGCTAAAATCGTAATAGGTTAGCATCGCTAATTCGAAAGCCTCCACTGCTGCTAAGTGAATTTAAGTAGAAATAATTGGAAGAAAGGCGATAAACGGCAATTATACTCTGTTCATCATAAGAATAAACCTGATGTAAACAAACACAAAACTATGATTGGTCAGAAGTGATATCAAGCGTACACTGATGTTTTTACCCTCTTATGTATTAGGTATCTTATTACTAAATTACGACAAATGAAACTGTAAGCTATTCTAATGTATTAGCAACCACCAACTTTTCTTAATCACGCTTTAGCTACGTAGTTTTTTTATTTCAAAAATCGTGTACAGCCTCAGTCTGTCCTGTTGTGCTCTGACTGTCGCGCTGTTAAAAGGCAGTATGAAAATGGCTGAGCCTGCCTCCTGCTCCGTAGTGAAACACGCGTGTGCAACACAGGTAAAAAGTTCCGAGAAACTGATTGTTCTTAAAGTTTTCCATAAATTTATAGAAACAAAATCGGCTTTGAAGTTTTCCAAGGAACTGTATTTGATACAGTTGAGATACAAATACACATTGGATGTACAGCGAAATTGGTACCGTCTTAGAGATGGTCCAGTTCATGGATCACTGGTTCAAATCTCGCCTTTATAATATTTTTTTCGTTCAATTTGAAATACCTACAACTCGTAATTGTAAAATTCATCAACATTTTTATGAATAATACATGTCTTCTTGGTTGCAATCACATACTGCACGGGTCACTCCTGTTTTCATTTCACACAAATTCTTAATTATAAACTTTTATGAAAGATTGTTAATAAAGGTTGCTTAAATTAAGAAAAAATTAATTGTTTTGGGACGAAAATAATAAAATAAGTACTCTTTATTTGGACTATGTGTATTGTTTTATACCGCAGATGTAGTCTCACATGAACCAGAGTGATAAAGTAGAAACATGAAAAATAATCATTTCATAACATCGAGCACACAATACAAGTGCCGCAATTTTACATTTGCCACTGTGCCATTACAATATGAACCCGAGTCAACTGATGTGGAGCGAAGTTGAGGGATTTGTCGCGAGCAATAACAAGACTGTTAAGCTACTAGATGTACTGGAACTAACGCACGCAGCATTCTCACATGTCACTGCCGAACGCTGGCGGGATATAAAATGGCACGTCATAAAAGAAGAGGAGAAAATGTGGCGTCTGGATGGCTTCGTGGATTCTGTTGTTGATCGACTCGTTATCAACGCAGCAGATGACATTTCCAGAACTGAAATATATTTCTCGGATTCGGATAAGGAAGGAGCTAAGACATTACCAGATGACTGACTGTAAATAATACCTTCTGTGGCGTCAGTATTCAAGAGTACGGTGAAATCCCTGCAGTATGCTTTTGCATCACACAGCTCGCTCAGAAAAATTACCCTGTGTTTAAGTTAGGAATTTTCATCACTCTTGTTTGTAATCAGAATATTATGTTAGATGAGAACGGGAGAATTTTATGCTTCCCGTCTGGCCACCCAAGAAACGTGCTGTGGTGCTGAAGTTTTGCCGAATATTGCTTCATTTAAAAATTAAATGACATTTGAAGCTATATTGTTTGTCTGCTCGTCTCTTTTTTGCGTCTGCACTGCAACTGCTCACATCGTTGCACGCTAGCAGGATCAGCTGGCTGTCCAGTGCTGTCCGAGTTAAAATGCGCCGGCGGGGCTGTTGTCCCGCATTATCGCTCAGTCAATGTGCGAACACGGCATAAAACGTATCCTTATAATCGTTCTTGATTTTTCGAAACAGCTCGGCTTCCGCTCCATGTGAAATGAAATCCAATGAGATTCAAGCAAACGCGGAAGAATACATGGTGTAATCCGGTTTATTCTTATGATGAACACAGTATAGTGTAAGACTGTGCTACAGTTCATCGTATATCTTGAGTAGGACTACAATAACATAATGACAGATCAGGGTTCGATCGAACATGTAAGGCCATTTCTCCATACGCAAACAGGGCAGAGTGGCTACGACGAAAAACGTTGCACAGCGCTTGGTGCGATGGCTTACGGAGAATACATTGATGAGCCAAAGCATTGTGGCTCAAAATGGCTCTGAGCCCTATGGGACTTAAAATCTATGGTCATCAGTCCCCCAGAACTTAGAACTACTTAAACCTAACTAACCTAAGGACATCACACAACACCCAGTCATCACGAGGCAGAGAAAATCCCTGACCCCGCCGGGAATCGAACCCGGGAACCCGGGCGCGGGAAGCGGGAATCAATACATTGTGATCACTTATTTATTAGCGTGTTGGTCCACCTTTGGGACGCAACAAAAAAAAAAATAGAGATTCTGCCCGACAAATTCGTCCAGGGCTTGGCAGATTACCGGGTGTCTAAGCACACGTCACTAAATTTCCGTAAATTACGAACTGGAAGATTGCACGCGCGAGAGTGGCGCTCGTTAGCGTCCTTGGTGTGTTCCATCAGGTTTATATCTGGCTGATTTGGTGGCCACGACATCAACGTGACGTCTCTATCATACTTCTCAAGCCACTGTAGCACGATTCTCGCCTTGTGGCATGGACAGTTATCTTGCCGGAAGATGCCGTCGCCATCGGGGAAGGCATCAAGCACGGATGCAAGTGGTCCGCAATAATGTTCACTTGATCCACGGCAATCATAGTGCCTTCGGTTACTACCTCAGGTCCCATGTGAGGCCAGGTGAATGTCCGCCATAGCATAAAACTGCTCTCGGCGGCCTAGGTCTGTGACGCGGCGCATCTTTCGCCCTCTGGCCTGGATGACGGCGAATCTTCTATCTACCTGGTGTAACAATATGTAAGTCATCTGATCAGGTGATACGTTTCCATTGGTCCCTAGTCCAACTTCAGTGCTTCTGTGGCCATTGCCATCGAAGTTGACGAAGTCGTCGGTGAAAATGGGAACACGTAGGGCCTATCTGTTGCGTAGCCTCTGTTCAACAATGTGCGCTGAACGGTGTGTTTGTGATTCGAGAGACTTGTGCTGCACCATCACTTTCGGTGAAAGAGGTGTGGACATCCACTACTTAGTCGCTACTCGTGGTTTCACCGTCCTTTAACGACTTTCCTCACATGCTCACGGCAACAGTGGCGCGGGAATAGTCGAACAGCTTCCCCATTTCCGAGATGCTCGTTCCCAAGCGCCGCATAAATACCTGCCCTTTGTCAAAGTAGTCTGTGTCACTGGATTTCCCCGTCTGACGCCTGTATCGTCGCTATGAGCCCCATTCGACTCTGCTCCGTTTACGCACTTTCCTTATGCCTTCATGTGCCCGTAACACCACAAGACAGCATCAGTCTAGCGGTGATTATTGGTCACAATGTGTTGACTCATCAGCGTGAGTAGTCTCCAAAGCAGCATAGCAGTTAATGTATCCCATATTATACACTACTGGCCATTAAAATTGTTACACCACGAAGACGACGTTCTACAGACGTGAAATTTAACGGACAGGAAGGAGATGCTGTGATATGCAAATGATTAGCTTTTCAGATCATTCACACCACGTTGGCGCCGGTGGCGACACCTACAACGTGCTGACATGAGGAAAGTTTCCAACTGATTTCTCATACACAAACAACAGTTGATCGGCGTTGCCTGGTGAAACGTTGTTGTGATGCCTCGTGTAAGGAGGAGAAATGCGTACCATCACGTTTCCGACTTTGATAAAGGTCAGATTGTAGCCTATCGCGATTGCCGTTTATCGTATAGCAACATTGCTTCTCGCGTTGGTCGAGATCTAATGACTGTTAGCAGAATATGGAATCGGTGGGTTCAGGAGGGTAATACGGAACGGCGTGCTGCATCCCAACGGCCTCGTATCACTAGCAGTCGAGATGACAGGCATCTTATCCGCGTGGCCGTAACGGATCGTGCAGCCACGTCTCTATCCCTGAGTCAACAGATGGGTACGTTTGCAAGACAACAACCATCAGCACGAACAGTTCGACGACGTTTGCAGCAGCATGGACTATCAGCTCGGAGACCATGAATGCGGTTACCCTTGACGCTGCATCACAGAAAGGAGCGCCTGCGATGGTGTTCTGAACGACGAACCTGGGTGCACGAATGGCAAAACGTCATTTTTTCGGATGAATACAGGTTCTGTGTACAGCATCATGATGGTCGCATCCGTGTTTGGCGACATCGCGGTGAACGCACATTGGAAGCGTGTATTCGTCATCGCCATACTGGCGTATCACCCGGCGTGATGGTATGGGGTGCCATTGGTTACACGTCTCGGTCACCTCTTGTTCGTATTGACAGCATTTTGAACAGTGGACGTTACATTTCAGATGTGTTACGACACGTCGCTCTACCCTTCATTCGATCCCTGCGAAATCATACATTTCAGCAGGATAATGGACGACCGCATGTCCTGTACAGGCCTTTCTGGATACAGAAAATGTTCGACTGCTGCCCTGGCCAGCACATTCTCCAGATCTCTCACCAACTGAAAACGTCTGGTCAATGGTGGCCGAGCAACTGGCTCGTCACATTACGCCAGTCACTACTCTTGATGAGCTGTGGTATCGTTTTGAAGCTGCATGGGCAGCTGTACCTGTACACGCCATCCAAGCTCTGTTTGAATGAATGCCCAGGAGTATCATGGCCGTTATTACTGCCAGAAGTGGTTGTTCTGGGTACTGATTTATCAGGATCTATGTAGCCAAATAGCGTGAAATTGTACTCAGATGTCAGATCTAGTATAATATATTTGTTCAATGAATACCCGTTTATCATCTGCATTTCTTCTTGGTGTAACAATTTTAATGGCCAGTAATGTATGAATTGACAGCCCGTTCCACAGTGCATGAGAATTTCTGTACCTTCCTGTCGTACATTTACATGTTTTCTTCGAAGAGGACTCCCATCTTTGGGGGTTGCTAACAAAAGAAAAAGTGGCCCAGCATGAAAAGAGCTCGCGAGGAATATGGAACCAGTGTGCGGACTAGGCCGGCTGTCGAAAGATGTGAGCTGCGAAGCAGTTTCCCACGCGTGAGAAGCGCATGCGCGCCAGCGCCCTCCAAGTCAACGGTCAGCGAACTCCACTGGGAGCAACACAAGATCCCGCCACCCAGGCTCGCGCCCAAACACAGCGGCCGTGTTCCCAAAAGCAACCTGCTTGCAGGGAAGAACCTTACGATACGGAAAAACGGTATTAAGAAGCGAGAACAAAGGTAAAAGCCACGGCGTCAGTTCACTACGTAACGCTAGACACGCACAATATCGTTCAACAAATACGCAAGCCACAAAGTCAGCAAAACCCGTGTATTTTTGTCGCCTCGCGTGCGTTATCTTTCTGTTTTTCCCTTACACGATAAACATACGTTACATACAACCAAGTCTTTTTTGAGTGTTATTAAGGGAGCAAGAAGCTTCTCCACGTTTGTTAACTTCATATGGAGACAGTAATACCAATACTTCACCACCGCTAACCATCTAATATTGTGACATTTCAGTTAAGGTGGATGATGCAACATCTGAAGACCATTTACCTTCAGAACAGGTTGGAATTCGTGCACATGAGAGTTCTTTTACCATGGAGGAGGCCGATGTCTATGCAGGAATGCGAGAGTAAGAGTGGTCTTCTAACTACAGAAACGATCACCATCTTCTCATGACCGCCCGTCTTTGAAGAAAGTATCTCGTTTAGGCAGGGAATGTATAACACAGATGACTTTGGTGAAATTTATTTATCAGTCCAGGACCATGTTCATGGTAGTCAGATCGCAATTTTAAAACTAACATTACATATCACACATTTTTCGAAATCCAACGCAAGTAATTTATGTTAAGCAAAAGAGTTCTGAACACTATATGTGAAATGGAGGCGCTGATCACTGGACTGAAATCTGTCGGCAAATAAATTGCACTGAAATTAGCATTTGTGTTATGCATTTCCTACAGTTTGAAGAAAGTGGTCAAACTTTTCCAAGTATGCCAAATAAGACGGTAACTCTATTATAGTAGATAAATCGCACGCGTAGTACTAAAGGACAAATCTAAAGATGGGATGCTGTTCATTTATGACAATGTGTGAGAACGTTTGTGTACGTCCTCAGAAAATAGCCGCAAGGCATTTCATGAAAGGACTAATGAGTTTGCAACAATATAGTTTGCAACACAAAGGTCTCCGCGCGAAGGTATTCTGGGTATAGTGCACGCTGGAATACATCAAGTACACAGAAACAAAGGAACTCAAAACATTCGGTAGCATTAAGTTTATTACATAGGCTGCCGACTATGTCGTCTAAGCTTATTATTTTCCAAGTGATATCTCGTTCCTGTAAGAATAAGGCACAGCTAGCTCGCAGAGCGCACAGTGGGCACCGTTACATAAAGAAATCCATTCTAGCCGACAGTAATTACATAACGTCCACGCTCATCTTCAGAAATTACACTCATGTTAAAAAAAAAAAAAAAACAGAAAAACCTTGAACGACTGAAGATAGGTTGTTCATATTCACAGTACATGTACATTAGTATGTTCTGCAGAAATGATTATCATTTGAACCATGTCGGCTCGCCGGTTCAAATTCAACATCAATATTTTGGCGCAACATCATCAACCGGTGAAATGCGCCTGTGGCTCTGGTTGTCGCTGTAAACCGAAGATAAAGAATCAGTGTGACTCGAGCAGCCATGCACGATGCCCCCACAGACGTACGCGCGAACCGCACCGTCAAATCAGTGAGCTTGGAAGTGGCATGAGAGAATGTGATGCATCCATCGCGAAAATAGCCGCTCGTGTGGGCGTGTTATGAATGGTTTACGGAAGGCCGTAGAATATGACGAGATGGGCAGGTTGCACCACACAGACCAACCCCCGAGAAGACCGACACCTCATCCGGATGGCAGTCCGTCGCCGTTTATTACGGAATGGGTAACGTCCGCCTCGTTCACTTCTCCGCCTACTTTTAACGAATGTGTAGAAACGTGCTAGACGGCAATGGTGTATGGAACGATGTCACTGGGGACATGAATGGCATCAGATGTTTTCGGACGAATCCAGGTTCTGCTTGTTTGATAATGACGGCCGCGTTGAGCTTTGCTGCAGACGGGGGAGCGGCATCACAGTGATTGCATTCGCAAGAGACATACAGCGCCAACTCAAGGCCTTACGGTGTGAGCTATTCGGTACAACCACTGATCACATTTGGTCAGAGCACTGTCAGTTTCCTGAACGATTAAAGTGCTCAGTAGTAAAGCCACTTTATGAAAAGAGGTTAAAGGATATGTAGACAATTTTAGACCCATTTCTACGCCATCAAAGGTTGCTAAAGTTATTGAAAAGGCTGTGTTTGTAAGGATAACTAATCATTTTATTTCTCATAACTTGCTATCAAACGTACAGTTCGGCTTTAGAAATAGCTTAACAACTGAAAATGCCATATTCTCTTTTCTCTGAGAGGTACTGGACGGATTAAACAAAACGTCTCGAACGCTAGGCATCTTTTTTGATTCAACTAAGGCGTTTGTGTTGAATCACAAAATATTGCTCCAGAAGCTGACCCATTATGGAATACGGGGAGTAGCTCACAGTTGGTTCACCTCGTACTTTAACAACAGACAGCAAAGGGTCATTATCCACAGTGTTGAGAATGGCTACGGAGTGGGATCTGTGTGTGATGGGTGTTCCAGGGATCAGTGTTGGGGCCTCTCCTGTTCCTTATTTATATGAACGATACGCCCTCTCGAATTACGGGTGTTTCTCAATCATGTTTGCTGATGATACTAGCTTGATAGTAAAGGATGTTGTGTGCAACATTGGCACTGTTTCATGACATAAGTTCATGGCTTGTAGAAAATGAACTAACGCTAAATCACAGTAAGACATTCTGTAACACACAATTCAACAAAACCCGACGTTTTAAATTCACAGAATATGATTAGTTAAATGAACAGTTTACATGTCTTGGTGTTCAGATAGTAAACTGTTGTGAAAAGCCCACGTTCACGATCTTGTTCGAAGATTAATGCTGCCATTTTTGCTATTTGAATGGTATCTGAAGTAAGTCATAGTTCGACACAAAAGTGTCACCTTTGCTTATTGTCATTCGCTTATGAGGTATGGTATTACATTTTGGGATAACTCTTCCAGTTCTCAAAGAACATTTTAGGCTCAGAAACGGGCGGTTCGGGCAATAAATGGTGTAAGTTCCCGGGCCTCTTGCCGATCCCTCTTCACAGGTCTGGGTATTCTGATGTGGCCTCTCAATGTACCTAATCTTTACTGCCGTTCCTTGTTAACAATATCAGCTTATCCCCAAGAATTAACAGCTTTCACTCAGTTAATACTAGACAGAGATCCAATCTGCATTTTGATCACACATCCGTCACTCCCGTGCAGAAAGGTGTGCATATATACTGCTCCGTCCATTTTCAATAAGCAACAAGAATTCGAATATCTTAGAAGTAATCCACGCGCTTTCAAATCGATACTGAAGATTTTCATCATGGGACACTACTCCTATTCTGTCGAGTTCCTTGAAAAATTAAGCTGATTCCTGTGTTATATTGTTGATTGCGTTTATATAAACTTATGGCTTGCCTGCTTTTTGGATTCATAAACATTTTATCTGTTATTACATTTCTGTTGTAATCATGCACTGACACGTTCCATGACCTTCGAGATTTGCTCTTCCACTTGATCCTACGGAACTAGACGCGTAAAAAATCAACGGTTATGTTTAAGTTACGTTTTGCAAATATTTAAGTTTATACCGCAGTTGTCTGCGGACCGCACGTTGTACTCTTTAATAGACAATTTACGATCGGTATATATCTGAAGGATTCTATTACTTCCGACAATTCTTAGAGGCCAATGTCCTGAAGTTTAGTATTTACAGTTCTAATACTACACCACACTAGAAGGTGCGCGATAACAATGGCACCAGCAGCACTGTAACAAACACTCGTTTCACTCCTCGCTAACATCTGCTATCAATGAGAAAAAGTCTACAAGTCTGTCTTTATAAATGTATCACTCGACAACATGTGTCATGGCTGTTTATATCCAGCGCTACGCCCTGCGTATGCCCCCTCCCCCGCAAAAAAAGAAAATGCCACACGCACACACACAAACACACACACACACACACACACACACACACACACACACACAGAACACTAGCCGTAGATCAGCAAGGAAGTGGCATGATAGCGATATTCAGCTAGTACATCAGATTCATTCCCAAGATTCATTTCATTTACGACACAAATATACTGCTGAATTTTCTTGCAGAGTACATTCAAGGACAAATTACTTATCACACACAATATATACAAATCGAAGGGACAATAGTACTGCAAATTTATCCCTTCGGTAATGTTCTCATACTGTCAATAAGCAGAAAAGCAATATTTAGGCGCAAGCAGCATATTCGACACAGGTTCCGTGAGTGGTGGTTAGCAATGCTGATTGATGCGGACGTGCCGCCTTTGATTCTCAGTGACTCATTTTTCTCGTTTAGATTTGTAACTGGGCATACTCAACCATTTGATTTTAGAGCTCATTTTCTTTATAAGTTTTTATATTTGTTTTCAATCGGAACGCATAACAAAGCCCGCCTACGAGTTTCTCAGATAATTTCTGCTTCGAGCACATGAGCTAAACTTTACGATGTTGCAGTGCCTGTGTTGTTAACACGTGCGATGCATCGTACTTCCAAAGAAAACAGACACTGCAATATCGTATTTATCCGTCGACACAATGTGGCGACTTTTAATAATATGCAAGAGTGCAGCTGCGGCGCATGATCGACGACATATGAACCTCCGGGCCTGGCCGCGGATCGTGCACGGATAGCCAAAGCAATTAACGCGTCGCTCGCGTGAAGCAGAAAATCCGGTTCGGCTCAAATTTTCGTTGTCATTCCCTTATACAGCTGGACGATTGTCCGTATTCCAAAAAGCGAATTCATTTGACTTAGTTTAAGCATCAGCCTTCATAGCAGTTTGTTCAGGTAAAGACTGCGTTATTTGAGTTTCTCAAGGGTATTTTGAGCAGGGTGCTAGCCCTCTCTTCCATCCATCGTGGCCGGAAAATGTGAAGAGCGCACGGAATTTAGTGAAAACATATGAAAGCAGTACACTAGGTCTACAAGTCATTATTTTCTTACTAGACACAAGAAAGCGTTAATACCTCTAATCCGAAAATATCCATTCTCCCCCCCCCCCCCACCACACACACTTTCCGCCCTTCAAGCTGCACACACCGAAAGGACAAGGGAAGTATGATTCTAACAAGGAGCACTCGCAGCGACGAATATCACAGGTATGTAGCTATTTTACTGAATACGTTAACCCAACCGCTCGCCAGCAACTTCTCCGTGTTAAAATAGCGTGGCAGCAAATGAATGCAAAAGCAGTCTCGCGCAAGCGTGGTCTCTCCATCGGATGTGAATGTCACTGTAGAACCAGCACAATGCTCACAAACCTGAAAACGGTCGTCAGAGCGAATGCTCATCTCTGCAGACCGCTTTCTGCAACTGCAGCCCGTTGTGACAATCGGTCCCCGCCGACAGCGGCGCTACGGTTGTCGCTTTTATGCACCGTGCATCCTCGGCGCACGACAACCGTTGAAGGAAACAAGGCTTCCTAAACGCATCCCCTCGGTGTTTGTATAGCTATTGTTCTTTACGCAGCTGGCAGAGACGCCCAGTCTTTCTGTGAGACGACAGTGTGAAATGACTTCGGACAAGTTTTTGGTGGTAACATTGCAACTTTACGGCTGCGAACAGATGAATCCATTGCTTTCCTCACTCACAAAAGCAATTGTAACGGAATCAAGATAGCGATTCTCGAGGCAGCACTCTTGCGTGATCAAGTTCAAATTACTGGATTCAGCCGGTCTTTGGTGCAATGCATAATCTGTGTGTTCGATAAATTACGAGGGGCGCTCTGAGAGTATATATCACTGCGTTGTTTTACTAAAACCACTCAAATTACGGACACGTCTCTCGTAGGATGATGAACTGATTCTAGTACACCACACGGACGCTAGATGGCAATTATGAACAGTGCGTACACAGAACAACGCTGGTTTTTTGTTAAGTGGAGAAAGCTATGGACAAGATGGAAGACGACTATCATTATGGAAAAAGATGGACCGCATCGTTTTTGTGGAAGGAAGGAGGCGAAACAACAGATTTTATAAACGTTTAACTATGGTGTGTGGTCAATAAGCTCTTGTTTACGGGACAGATGATTGCCATCAATGATGAGCGAAGTTGACATCACTACGTAGGATTCATTGTTGTGTCACACCCACCGTATTCACCGGATCTCGCTCCGTCTAATTATGCTTTATTCGATAACAAGAATGACGCAATGGGTGGTAAAAGGTTCGGCAACAACGAAGAATTCCAGGCAGCTTTCCACGAGTGGGTGCGTTGTTCCCCCACACGTTGATTCTGTGACACATTCATGAAGTTGCCAGAAAGGTCGTAGAGATGTATTCACATCGGTAGGAAGTATACTGGGAGAGCCCATGTACATTGACTCTCATTCATTAACAGATAAGTACAAAAAACTACTGCTGTAAATCATTCCCGAACGCCACACGTAGGAAGTAAAATTTTGCTGACCAATCTGACGAAAAAAAATCATATGTTCAGATCTTACATAAAACCACTGCAAGCATCAAAATAATAAATCCAGTCACTGATCACAAAGGTGCCGAAACGGAAGATCACACACGAGACGAAGTACTGAACTTTGTCATTCAAAACCTGAAAACCACTGGCCTTTAAAATATCGACAGAAGATTACGCCTCAATTTAAGGTTCTCTTGAATGAGATGTCATTAAGCGCTAGAGTTCTAAGCGTTTATCTGTTTTCTAAAATTTCGAATCTTTATTCTCGGTACCGCAAGCGCAACGTCAACCAGCTACACCAGCAGAATAATACGACAGCTCAGCGCGCACTGCATTGCATTCCATGAAAAGGGATCTACATCCTAGCTCTGCAGAACTGTCTTGGTACTTACGTTACGTAAAAGGCATTGGGCTGCTAACACAAAAACGCTGAACAGCAGAACAGTAATTTAATCTGGCGTTAGAACTAGAAAGTCCAAAGACCTCTCTGAACCACTAATTTTGATAACCACTTGTATGACAATAACATAACGAAAAATACAAGGAACTAATCAACGTCTAGAAATGCTGTAATGTATCATTTATAGTTCAGAATTGAGTCAAATACGCCTGTACACTATCTTTCAGTACCGTGTCAAATATCTCGACAGCTTCCTATCACCGAAACGATACTGGTTGGACATTATCTTTACAGGCATTCTTAAAACTAAGTCAAAACAGACCATTTCGACAATGCATTAATAGTAATACACTCAAATAGAATGTACAGCTTCAATTACTTTCCTCTTAACTGCGGACTACTCTGTAGGAGATCTATGAAAACGTTTTATGCAATGTAAACGAATATACAAGTTACTAAAGTAGAGGATCACGGGGAATTTTAACAAAACATAAACTTATTTCGAAACAAGCGAGTTGGTGGTCTCTTCCGTTAAAGTAACAGAGCCCCCCAATTATATCCATAATAATGTCATTGATGTGGGGCGAGTAGGCAACGTGATACGAGGTACAGAGCAGCTGCTTTGTTGTCACGGCAAGAAATACACTGCCTTATTCCGTCTACAGTTAACCACGAATCACTAAGTAGCAACAAGGACAAACAGTTACTCTCTTCACTTAACATTACGATAAACTGGTGACGCTGCGCTCCTACACTGGCTATGTCAATAGGGTGGAAACAGCCTGCGTTTCAAAGCGCAGAATCTATTAATATATCCTGTGGTGTGTATGACAGAACAGACGTGTGTGTGTGTGTGTGTGTGTGTGTGTGTGTGTGTGTGTGTGTGTGTGTGTGTGTATGTGTTGAGGGAGGGAAGGAGGGAGAGAGATATTATCTCACATTCCAGAAACGGTAATCGCCAAATCCACGAATCCAGGATCGTACCAGTGCCCGATCAGTACCAACTGAGAACTTGGCCCTCCCTTTACCGAACGACTTACCGCGGCACCTTAAAAGAAATTCCCTCCTACGGATGAGTCCTGTTTCTTAACCATGCCATACTGCATGGAAAACAAAAATACTTGAAACTTCTTTGGTCTTTCTTGCAAATAGGAAAGGATGTATTCAACGACTACTATGCTGGCACATTTGTATATTTTATTACGTGATTCTGAGTATTACTTAAAATGTTTTTTTCTTACCTAGAATTACAATTAAAGTCTAGGTTGTACTTATTCTGAGTTGGTTGCTAAGCCCAATTATTCGTGAAGTGAGATAGTTGACTAACAGTAATCAAAATTACCCATTTCTTTGAGTCTACATCTACATGCGTACTCCCTAAAACCATGGTACATAGCATGGCAGGCTGTACATCTTACCAACATTACCGCTTTTCTTTTGTACTTCATTCGCGTATTGAACGAGCTCGTAATCACCGTCTATACCTCTTCCGAAGTCCCCTAATCTCTCCTATCTTATCCTCCTGATCCCTACACCGAGATATTCGGTGGTGGCAGCATAAAGGATTGCACAGTGATCTTCCAATATAGTTTCTCTAAATTTACTATACAGGGTTTTGCGAGAACTACGTCATTTTTATTCCAAACAATTCTCACCGGAGTTCCCCTAGCATTTACGTTATACTTTAGTATTGGCTGCCATTCATTAAGCCAAGCGTAAATTTTATCCAAATCTTTCTGTAATATCTTACAGCCGTCCAACGTCGATATTTCATAATTTTTCTGTACACAGCATCAACATCAGCGAAAAGTGTATTAGTGCTATTGATGACATTTGACAAAACGATTATCAGATGTCGTCAGTAGCACTAATACATTTTTCGCTGATTGTGATGTGTACAGAAAAATAATGTATACTGAAAAAAAGGTATTATTCTTTTGGTTCAGCACAAGCAGTTCAAAAGAGCTGAAAACACTAACTGATGATCTCAACAAACTACACAAATTTGCCACCATGTGGAGACTCGTAAACAATCTTTCTAAAATGGATGTCAGCATTTTCACCTTACACAACAGAGCAACAGACTATTGATCCCGAGTTCCGTATGAACAACACAGTGCTTCCCTACCGAAGTCACCCATATTATTTTGGAATAATTCTTGATACGACAATAGCTTTCAGGAAACACCTCGAAATATCTTCTTAGAAATTATGCACACGAAACAACCTTATCCAGAAATTGTGCAATACCAACTGGGGCGCATCAGCAGATACGATTCGAATTTCTGCGCTCAGTTTAGTGTTTTCTACGGATGAAAGTTGTGCTCCGGTGTTGCTGAACGGCCTTCACGTACATAAAACAGACACTCAGCTCACTTTAAGCGTCAGAATTATCTCTGAGTGTATAAAAACTACACCAGAACGGCTGTCAACACCCAACCATACAGCCACTCCTCTCTTAAGACGACTTTGAGCCCTGTTGAAGGCATATTCCAAAATAATTATAATGATTAACGATCTTAAACTTCCCATGCGCGAAGATATTCCCAGGTTGACAACAAATCGACTTAGTTCCAAAAATCCACCCCTTCAGTTAGTCCTACAGTTTGCTGATCGACGCAGGGGGAGATGTAATAAATTAAAACACTTTGCAACAACAATCTCACGGGTCTAAGAGAACTGACACGGACATAGGAAAGGCGCGCGCGCACAAACACACTCTCTTCCCCGTCATACACAGACACAAATAAGGAACAGAAGTCTTAACTCCCGCTACAATTTTCAAAACTTTGTTGCAAAATGCGATACATTCTCACGACACACGCTAACACCAAGGTTGCGTAATGTTTTGCAGATCAAGGTGCAAGAGTTATAGTTTTCTGTGTTTAAAAGCAACTCAAAGGCGACCAACGAACGTGAGTATACGATAAATTACGTAACAATCTAGTGCATCCAAACCACTATCTACAACACTACCGCAATTCCCAGTACCATAACCCTGACATATACAGCTTTTCACTTTCACACTTATTAACAGCCACTCATACAGTTGTAGATGACATGTTATATGCCGAAGAAACGGCAGCAAAGACTCATACTATATGCCGGAAATAACGGCAACAAACGTAAAACTCATGCTGTGACTTGAAGTAAATAGGGCATTATGGAACTATTCACAGAATATTTGGAAGCAAACAGTACACACATAATAAAGTTTTATGATGTTTATAACGGTGTTGTTTTGCCATGTTACAGAATAAAGAAAAAGACACAAATGATGGCGATATTGTCGCTGAAACCAATTTGGGAAAGAGTATAAAATTAATAAAAACAGAAGTGTCTTGCATCAAGGCGGACCCACACTCCCACATTGTTTTTATGTGAACACGTACCAATGGTAGAGGTTCAAGATAAAACGATTGTTGCTGACAGTAACTTCAGCACTGATAGAAAATGGGGTGAAACCTGGACTACGAATACTCCACCTGAAGTTCAGCATCTTATTGATCCTCTACGGAGGCGCAAGGGCTTTGAATTCCCACGGCACATTGTCGAAGTGTGCAAACTGAAAGACTACCTGGACAGTCAAACGACTTTTTCATGCCTACATTATCAGGCCTTGAATGGATCAGCAGACTGAGTAATTTTTTGCGTATCATTTGCATTTATGACTTACTTATTTCTGTTATTTTGTGTATTCTTGCCTGTGTCGCGCTATACGCTAAATAATAAGAATATAAATGAGAGGTCCTTTCTCGATTTCGCACAGCATTCTATGTTATCTTAGTGGCTCTGCTAGTGCCGCAGCCTAGTGCAAGCTGCCCCTCGCGTGGACGCAGGCGGCTCGCGACATATGTGTGGCCGCGCCTCGCGTGACGTCTCCACAGCGTGGGAGGGGGAGGGAGAGAGGGGGAGGAAGGATGCAGCGCCAGCCGGAAGCGGCTATCTCCGTCTCTGGAGCCGGTTTCCGGAAGTGTGCGCCTGCTCCTGCTGTGTCGCCCCGTACCAGCCCTCGTAACCTAAACCACTGCACAGGTTCGCATTGCCAACCTGGCTTCTCGTGGGACCACTGACGTATGTAGATTACGCCATTTCAGTCCCATAACTACATTTATTTTTGACTAATGCTCAATGTTGGCACACCGTTTCAATCAAAGTCAGCTTTCCTTATCGAATCACCGCCTGGACGAAATCCTTAACATGAACTTACGGTGCCTTTTCGGGTTTCTATAATAATATCTTATATCATCGCTTGTTGTGTGTATCTGTTCCGCTGGTAACACAAAGCGACACGCATGCGTGGCAACTCCTCAGTTGAATCTGTCAGCCTGTTTAGAGCACACACAGCTTATCTTGCCAACGTTGGGATCATCACACACTGGCCCTACCTTCGCGTCATCTTTAAAAAAAAAGAAAACTAAATTTTGCAAAACTGTTGAACTGACAGCAAATTCACTTCTCCCAGGAATTTGTCCCAGCGTCACGAATTTTCGGTCATTTACAAATACAAAGAAAAGGCGATCTGTCAACAAAGGCGTCATTACGTACAGAAAACGGCTAGGTTGGAACCAAACGAAGAAAGAAATTCACCATTGTTCTGCTGTAGTAACCACCCATCCAGTGTTTATAACAATTTAGAAAGGCCGGAATGGGATGTGACCATATTCTTCCTGACCATGAAACCAATGTCTTAAAAACATCTAGCTAGGTAATCAAAAACACGAGGAAGATATTTTTAGCTAATTTACGCAGGCAAAGAGACGTTTTTAGATACGCTTAATGTCTGTTCATTTTATATAAAATGTTCTGCGACAGCACTTGCGTATTCTTTTTAGTTAAAGTCGAATAAATAACGTTCTTAATACCGATTTTCCGTTATTACGTGGCGATGCATGTCACTGTTCAGTAAAAAAAATGCTGATACTGTTTTAAGCTTCTTACGTTATGGTCAAGACACTGACATTTTACAGAGCAAGATTGGCCAATTCAAGACGTTTTATTGCGATCAGAAGTGAACTACCACAACTTATTGACACAGATGAGTCTCTTCTGGCAAATTTGCACATCAGAAGAAGCCACAAATAAATAGCCAAAGGGATAAAATTACTTAGTTTTACTATTTCCTTAACAACGCAGCATCTAAGAATATATAAAATTGACAAATGTTAACGAAAGCTGCTCAGAAAACAGAAAATTATATTGCAAAATATCTGTATCTCTGTAGACCACTAGTATCAAAGGAAAGACGTGTGCCAGTGATAATGGGTTAACAGCAGCTTTGTGATCCAATAATCTGATCTCCAAGTAAATCTTCAAGCTGTCGATTTGTTTTGGCATTTTGTATTCGGTGCTGAGCACTGTAATAGGGGCTTGCCAAGCGTTGTTACGTTGAACATCAAGTACATCTAACTGATGATCAAATCGTAAACAACCCAGCCACACCTGGTCTCTTGCGGGGGCGAAGAAACATGTTAACACGTCTGTGTACCGTTACACAATTAATTATAGTGCTGGAAAATGCTTCCACGGAAGAATTGTCGAGACTATAGATAACAGCATACATAAACTTAGAGCTACATAGCACAAACCAGTTTTTGTAGAGCACACTTACAGCACAACGTTTCTACATACTTTCTATTTGACATGTGTTGCTAATTATAACATCACTTTGAGTGACAACGTAATTACCATCTGTTAGATGTAAACGAAAGCAAGCCGCAAGAACATCCAATGTGATATTTATGGGGCTGTAACGTTATATGCGAATGGAGATTGGTCTAAACGTTGGTACGTATCCCAACCACTGTGCTTCAGTTTTCATGGAGACATAAGATAGTTCGATGATGGCGATATATATTGAAGTGACCTATCTACAAACCCAATGCATATACAATATGTAATAATTAGCTATTGTGCAAGCTACGGATTATCAAATTTATCAACCGAAATAGAATGTAGCCTGTAGAAGGCAGCATGGATGGTTGGTCACTGACCTATTCAACAAAAAAATTTGAAACAAATTTTTTGAACATGCTGTGCGGCGGGGCTGGGAATGAAAGAGAGGGAGATGTCCCTAATTTTTCGTTCCTTCTTGAATGATATTCTAAAATTATGAAACCAAGTAAGTTTGTTCGTCGGTAGAAAATTACAGGTATTAAAGATATCAGAATCAAATTATTAAAGACACTGATGTTTAGGTGGTCTCTCCCTTTAAGACACAACGATGCGGTGACTAACGGCAGTCCGGAGAGGCCGCATGCAGTTACCAGCATTGCCACTCGGCTGTGAAAGCACAGGGTCACGTCGTCGGCTGCTTACAAAGCTGGGTAGAGTAGTCTTGCAAATGTCTAACAGCGAAAACTGGCGTTACTGCCGGTATGCGCGCCTCTTGTCATTGTTTTATTTGCAGTTTCCAAGCAATGCGACATGCAGATGCTTGTTGGCAACTAGACAGACGAGTATTGTACAGTGACAAAATATTATTTCAAAAATTTGTGTGCTTCCCACATACAAACTTTATTAGAAAAGGGTTTTCGGGCCTCTTCATCAGCGTTCGAGCCAGTAACCGCATATTGGAAAAATGTATTAAAACGTGATCGTACGAGACACTGAAGTATTAGCATGTCGCATACACCCAAGAAATGCTTCCTCCGAAAAGTTAGGGACACTGATGGTGTTGTGACTGTATTTAGCGCTGATACTGAGGATCAATCCCGCTAGCTGCGGAAACAGTGAAAAGACTGTGCAAGTGTATGTCATATCAATGTAATCTCTGCGTCTCAAAGAAAGTGAACTTGCTTCATGGTCGTTTTGCCTACAACACACACGCGCGCGCACACACACACACACACACACACACACACACACACACACACACACACACACACACACACACACGAGAGAGAGGAGAGAGAGAGAGAGAGAGAGAGAGAGAGAGAGAGAGAGAGAGAGAACCTAGAAACGCGAAATATTTGGAATATTGTTCAAACAATGAAAACTCCAGGATGGTCGTCGTTCAGTGCTAGTGTTCACTATGGTATCAGTGCAAGCTGAGGAGTATCTCATCACTAACATCAGTCGCGTGGCTTTCACAAACTGCATTAACTTCCACTTCGTATCAAAATTCTGTACTTCAAACAGGAGCAGCATAGCAACTGCACCCTTACCCTCCTCTCGGCATTTCACAAGACTGCTATTCCCAGTGTTTAACCTTCCTATTGTGAATGGGTCTAACTGACCTAGTTCGTTTACTAAAATTAACGTAAATCTGCGAATAATACTTATTTTGTGACAGGACCTTATGTAATCCTTAAGTATGTACTAATTTATATTTTTTTGTGAATGGTTGTTTTAGACCCAGGTGGACATTCATTTGAATTCTTCCAACAAATTTATTGTATTACACGCGATTGCTGCCATGGTCTGCAATGGTGCAGAGGTATTTCATACTGTTATACTGTTGTAAGAAGTGGTATAACAACTGCACCGTCAGTCTGATTTAGCGTGCCAACATAGCTAGTCGTTTTCCAAGCGATGAACAATTAGAAAGGCTTCTGAATGAGTCATATGACGAAACAGTACATGATCCTGTCAATGATTATTTAGATTTTCAAGATTCTGTTGATCAAGAGATGTTGATAATGTATCAGCTGGAAATGAGGAGAATGATGTTATTGAAGCAGGTGAAGGCGCAGCTACGTTGTTTAATGAAACTAATGTAGTTGGACATGTTTGTAAGTCACGTAATGGTACAGAGTGGTCTACGAATCCTCCAGCTGCGTCAAAGGCAAGGTGTGCATAATAGATATATTACATGCAACTGAATTTTACGATTATATCATTATTATCATAGATCTGCGTCGAAAGGAAATGTCTAACATGGTAGGTTATCACCACTGTGGTCTTTGATTCGAAAGTCGGTTCGGCCGAAGCTGATTTTTGTGGTAGGGAAGGCAATGTGCTGGATGTCTAGAAAGACGAAAACCGTCACCTTCCATAATCTCTTGGGCCTTGTATGCAATATGTCTTTACTTTTTATCTAATGCCGGATTTAGGTTTCTCGTGTTCCTTTGCAGTTTATCTTATTGGTTTGCGGTTAATTCACAGCTAGTTTATTTTTTTATTTTCCATTTCTTTAGGGCTGGAAACATTCTTCGTCCTGCTCCAGGACCTACCCGGTTTGCTTTTCAGCGAATTAACGAAACCAAAGTCTCATCATTTTCACTGTTTATAACTGAAGAAATGTTGGCATTGATTTTGAATGAAAGCAACAGAGAAATAACCCCGAGTATCACAAGCCAAAAATGCGACATTCACACCTATTACAAATCAGGAACTGAAGGCTTATTTGAGACTACTTTTATTGGCTGGTGTGTACACATCTGCTGGAGAACACGTTGAAGAGCTATGGGACAGAATGAGGTTTTCACTCTGCAGCGGAGTGTGCGCTGATATGAAACTTTCTGGCAGATTCGGAATCCCAGCTTCGTTCTTTCTGAGAGCTGCAACTGCCAGAAAGTTTCAGCTATGGGACAACATGAATGATCGAACAGTTTTTCGTGCAACGATGTCACTTCAGCGTTTCCATACAATAAGCATATTTCTCAGATTTGACAACAAAGAAGATCGACCAGCTAGACGAAGCTACGATAAGCTGTCTGCTATGAGGACTGTCTTTGAAATGTTTGTGGAACAATTTCCATAAATGTTCGTTCCTTACGAAAATGTCACAGTGGACGAGCAATTGGTTCCATTCAGAGGAATGGTGTCCCTCCAATCAGTACATGCCTTCAAAACCGCGAGGAAAATATGGAATAAAATAATGGTTGTTATCTGATGTGAAAACAGCACATGTTTGTGCAGCAGAAAAGTATACAGGAAAGCCGAAAAATGGTCCACCAGAAACAAATCATTGCAGAAATGTTGTATTGGGGCTTGTGGAAAGTAATGAGAAAACTGGGCGAAACATTACCAAATTTCTTTACGGATTACCCCTGGCCAAAGAACTTCTAAAAAAAACCAATTAGTTGCAACTCTCAGAAAGAACGAAGCTGGGATTCCGGAGGAAATACTGGCAAACAATAGCAGACGAGTGTTTTCAACCACCTTCGGATTTCAGACGGATGTAACTCTGGTTTCGTACGTGACAAAAAACAATAAAGCAGTAGTATTACTCTCTACGATGCACCATGACTGTAGCTTGTCTTCAGAAGAGCATAAGAAGTCTGAGGTAATACATACTACATTACAACAAACCCAAAGGAGGAGTTGACAAAACAGATAAACTTGCCAGCACTTATTCCTGCAAAAAGTGTTTGTTGTGCAACATGCTAGACATTACTGCAACAAATGCTTATGTGTTGTATGTACACACTAATCCTGGCTAAATCAAAACAAATTGAACAAAAGACGGCTATTTATAAGAGAACGTGGATATGAGCTAACAAAACAAATGCGAGAGGAAAGAATGACTAAAAATAATCCTAACAAAATCAAATTAAGTTTGGAAAATATTGCTGAATGAGTTCAGTAGCAAAAGAATAGAAGAGGGGTCAGTGCAAAGAGTGTGAACTGAAGAAAGTTCGAAAGACTAACAAAAAGTGTGACAGTTGTCAAATATTCCTCTGCCAAGAGCATGCAAATATTTACTGCAATAATTGCGTACACTGATTCCATACCCACAGAAACGGAGTTAAACATAGTTCCTCAAAATCAAATATCGCAATTAAATTTTAAGATGATTGTTGTGTATAGTGAAAGTTAAAATTTAAGCTATAACATGCGCTTATATGCAAAAACCCTGATACAAACACTGTTTTGATGTACCATGTATGAACATTTGTTTGTCAAACTAAAATTTTATATAACATTTTTTGTATTAAGTATGTTCAATGAATGTTGAAAAGTTCAAACTTTTGTTTTTGTACATAAAAAAACCAAATACAAAATATATTTTGAAGAATCATCTAAGAATCTATAATTTTTTTAAATTGCGGGTCTAACAAACCCATTCACTATATTTGCGTTTATGTTTGAAACGCAATAGGAAAGTTAAACTCCTGACTTAAGACTTCAGCAGAATTCTTTCATAGCACTGCTGCTCTCTGTATAACGGGTTCTACAAAACCAGAATTAATCATATACATACCTATTTGCCTATTAAAATGAGGAACAAAGCAATTCTATTGGGTAGGAAAAACAGGATATTCTCCTCCCTAGCCCCCAATTTCCAAGTGCCCCTACTCGGGATACGCCGCCACCCTAGTCGATACAAGAAGAAAGGTATTCCCCTTGTCGCCCTCCCCTTTCCCTGCCTGGGACACAGAACTTCCATTTCGACAACCCCGTATAGAGGTAGCGATGCCTCACGTTATCCGCTGAGAGCCCAGAACTCTGATCTCGCTGGACGGCGAGAAACTGCGAGTAAGTCGCGTCAATAAACGCCATCTATCCGAAATCCCGAAGTTCATGCAGCATTGAGTCACGTTTTGTAACCAGCCTACTCAATAACCGTAAAATGCTTCCTATACTTTTCAAACTTGTAATTCTCAAAAACTCTGTCATGTTACGTAAGAAGAGTAATATCAAACTAACCAGTAACACTGACACACAGAAACAGTGAGTAATATTTAAGAACAACGTTTTTCGTATAAAAAGAGATCATTTAACATTACGAGACTGTCAAGTATAATTTTAGTTGAGGTAACTATACATTACAATATTGTCCTTGGCTGCATTTTGCAAAAGGTACAGAAAGTGCCTATCTTCCGCTTCATCTAATGCTGTAGTTCGCTGTCGCAGTTCCGTTGCAGACACACACTACTAGAGCAGGCATAATGTCTACTATGTTTCACGTTTCCACAACTAGAGCAATAATGGTTGCTTCGGCACTGAAAGGAATATCTCGATGGTCGACATGGCGCCACAAAAACTGCCATAATGGGTTTAAGTGAGGCGAGAGTTCAAGTCAAGAATTGTTTAACTTTTACCTGTTCCCTAAGCAGGATGACATGCACTCGTGCAGTCTTCATGCATAACATGGTGGTAGTAAATCACCCAATTTTACAGTTGTTATAATAATACATGAACTTTCTAGATGCAATTTTATCAGATATGCATATAACACACCGACTATAATTGTATCATAAATCATTAGCTAAGTATTTCTAGACTCAAGTTAACGCATATAGGGTGCAGAAAACTATATATACGAATTTTTAAAATGTTTAGAGGAGATAAAAACCAACACTTTGTGACTAGTGCACCGTTTCCTCGCTACGGTTCCACGGAGCTCCTGACGCTAGTAATGTTCAGACTGCTGTTGAATACTGTTTCAGAGATGTTGCACACCACCTACGGATTTATTTTTGTGGGACAGATAAAGCATCTGGTGTATGGCACACCGACAAATACTCCAGAAGAGCTTGCTTCCCGTTTGGCAGCAGCTGTAGCTATTACTCATGAAACACCTGGCTATTTCGAGCGTGTTAGACCATCATTAGCACACAGATGCCAGTTGTAAATTAATGTAAACGGACGACAGCAACATCTTTAAAACAATATTCATTACATGATAGTTTGAACATCCTCTCTGAACATCACTTACTTCAAAACCTTAATGGACTCCTAGCAGGGAAACGATTCACCTGCGACTTTTTCCCCACATCAAAATTGTAATTGTTCCTTTTTATCTCTAGTACACTAAAATTTTTTTACACGTGTATATTACCTATTTTTACACGAGGAGAGTATCACTACGAACTGATCCCTATGTTCTCTACACCTCGTATACTACAGTTATCCATACTTTAAAAAATGTAGTTTTGAAAGTCGAAGGCTGGCAATAAAATGTGCATTCTCCGAATAACTTAATCACTTTTGGAAGCTCTACGAATTTAAATGGGTTGTACTCTCTTAGTATTACAAAACAATCTAATTTCAGCTAAGTCTCACCTCTGAGTCGTCTTATATTGACCGACACGACTAATTACTTTTCGAAGATAAACGGAGCAAATACTGCTTTAGTAGCTATCGTATAGCTTTATCAGCACAGTGTGGCGATACTTCTGTTCACAGAATCCCGGTGCTCAGCGCCACACGTATCTGTTTAACACAGGCTGTAATCTGGAATGAGCCGGTTATTATCCAAGCAACTATCCGCTTAGTCGCATGGCTCAAACTGTATCCTCTGCATAGTGGCCCAAGGGGGTGGAGTCAGTGGTGTCGTGTTCAAAGTTCACGATGTTCGACTTGTTTTCACGTTTCGTTCCGAAATGCAGCAACATTGTTTTTTTTTTTCACGAAACAAACACAGGGAAGAATTACGCGTAACTGAACGGGAAATACAGCAAAAACCATAGAGCACTGTCAATACCACTAATGACAAGTACGAATATAAGCGACCAGATAGAGAAATATTTGCAGCACTTTTAATATGGAAAGCCCCGATCTTCAAACAAGAGCTGTCATTCCCAGAACAAACCTGCGTGGAAGAAGTTGTGCGCAGTATGGCAACGGTAATTAGTTCGCAGCTACAAGTGGAAGATCATTAAGCAGTATTCAGGAGTAATAACTACTTACTGTTACGCCAACTGAGTCGACACAGAGAGGTATACTAACGTCGGCACAAGCACTCAGACTGAACTTTTCTGAACATTTTTCTGGTAGAACCAATTCGATTCAGCAACAGAAGGATTCAATGAAAATGGACAAAAAATTATTCTGTAGATTATCCGTATAATTCACGATATAAAATGACCAAGACACCTAGCTAATACCACCGTGAATCCTTGTATGGTAAATTCAGAGAATCGATATTCGAGAAAGACTGTAATAATCTCCGTAGTCCCATCGCATATCTAACGTAGACGTCATGAGAACACCAAATCACGATGGCAGTCAGTTTTGTCTTTCGCTCCATACCCTCAAGGAATAGGACGGACGGTCGTTAATATTGTTAAGAAGCATACTTCCACCATGAACTGTACTTTGGCCTGCAGAACACACACACTCATGGGCAACTGAGTAAGAGACAGTTGGTGTCATGACGAAAGCTCTCGTGTTACCGCAGCACGTAGAATAGTTTGAGCGTGTCACCTGACCGGCACGTTGTCAGACTTTGTACTCGTCGTCGGTCAGCGTGGCAGAAGTGTGCTACATGGGCAGGAAGCGTAATAACAGCACGGCTAGGCTGTTGGATGTCCAGAGCATGGGACACTCCCTCTTCAAGTTCGGGTAAGCACTAACCTCTCTACACAAGCCACAGTAACAAGGTTGTACCAAGAGTACTCTATTCTGGCCAACCCTATGGCAGGGTAAGAGGACGTCGAAATCCCTACGAAACTACATATTCTGCTTGCAAACTGGGCACCATTCAGGCAGCTGGTCGACATGTTCCTGTGTCAGGTATTTTCACTGAATTTTGTCACCGGCTAACGACATAGGATCAACTATTCAATGTTGAACATACGTTTTAACACCTAAGTAACCCGCAGACTATATGTATATTGCGAAAAACGATGCACCATCCCATCCTCTTGAACTCACCTCCGATCGAGCGCTTGGACTGCGATTTAGTGCTCACAGAGCTTCATAGCCCTGGAATGCGTTCAGTCTCTTCTTGTGCCCTTTGGTACGACGCGTTAACGTCGTCACTATGACGTAAAGATGCGTCCATACCTTTTTTTTTTTTTTTTTTTTTCCTTTTCAACTTCACGCATGCCCTTACAGTTCCAACAGCGCTACTACGCATGCGCATATCTTCCAGAATTCATTGGAATTCTCTTGCACTGTTTAGCAAACAACTGGCAGCCGAGGGCCATATGTGTTTCGCTGTGTCGTGTGTTGAGGTTATGAGTGGGCCGGGAGGGGGGGGGGGGGGGGAGCGATTTACGTGTAATAACGTCTGTTGAATCCAAAGGAGGCAATCTTAAATTTATTGATGATTACAGGCACAGAGAAGTCATATGAAATGCTGCCTCTAAAGATTATTTGAATAAAAATCTGAGATGTGATGCCCTGCTCGTCAAGCAGTAGATAAAAAGTCTCCGTTCATATTACCGTAAAGAATAAGATACCGGAAGTCTCGAAATAGGGAAACAGAAAAGACTAAGCCTACAAATTTATGGAAACTGTGCACGAATATTCATGCCACGGCGACTTAATAGCACAACAGCTGATAAGCCTGGAATCTAAACAAAAGAAATGATTGGGTATACGTCGCTAATCCACAATCTAAAATGAAATGAAGGATACTGCTGATGAAAAAAAAAAACTGAAATATACAGCTTCCATTCTAAGGGATTCTGGCGTCAATGAAACACTCAAATTCGTGGGGTCCGAGAATGTTAATCTACATATAATCCTTCAGTGTTAAAGTTGGTTACACAACTTTTTTAAAACAATAGAATACAAATGACGCATTGAAAGTTAGTTAATCTTCACATAACGACGAAGACCCTCCCTTCAGTATTTCTGTTTTAGGAATAATCACTGGATGTTTATTCTGAAGTGCGAAATAAATAGTTCAAACTGGTATTTACGTCACCTGTTACTAACGAACGAAATGTTATAGCCGGCTTAAACGCTGCAGTTTGTGAAGCAGAAAATCTAATATGTCGTTGTTACCTTCTGGAATTTACAAACACATGGTTATCGTCACCACACTTCTCATATCTCAGTTATTTAGATACATTCAGTCGCCTTTGTGTTTTCTTTTACAATCGTTTCTTCTCAACAAACGCAGTACAAACTCTCAAGCAAAGAGGGGATCCATAGTAGACTGTTGGGGAATGAGGCAACTTGTAGAAACGATAGCGACCATGCGTTCTTTCCACAAATTTTTGTGCATGCCCTTTTATTCCTGTTCATCCGCGACTGCGCGCGAGAAAAGAGGCATACCTTAAGAGATGGTATCCGCTTCCACGACGCCTGACCAAAAAAAGTGAAGCGTCTAGCAGTGGAGGGACGAACGAAATGAAACTTTATGGGTTGATAGTGTACATGAAGTCATTTCAGTGCTAACAACATAAGAGTAAAATTTACAAAGAAGGTGGTAATATGAGCACCCTGATCAGTATGATGAAGCATTCGCTGTGGCCAGGATACATGCTCTGATTCATTTGAGAAGGATGTCATGAACTCATTTTATCCTCTCCTGAGGTATTCTGTTGTTACTGGCCCTGGTACTGGGACAGAGCTGACGTATGAACTGGTCCCAAATATTATATTGCGGATATATGGGGATCTTGTTGTCCACAGGCGTAAATCAACATCACGTAGACTGTCCATAGACACACGCAGGCGTGGTGTGAACGAGGATTATCCTGTTGAAAAATGGCACAAAGATACTGATTCATGAGAGGTAACACATGAGCACGGGGGCCGTCCCGACGTACCGTTGTGCCCACTGAATCACTACTAACCATAACCTGAAGCCATACCCGATGGCTTTCCACAACATGTAGCCAGGAGTAACACCTCTGCGCCTCTACATAACACGGGAAGAATTGGACCTCTCTCGCCATACTCACCGATGATGGTAATCCACGGAAGTGCAGAACTGAGATTCATCGCTCAACACAATGCGACACAATTCATCAGCTATCCATACTTCCTGGTAATGGCTCCACTCCATATGCCACCGTTAACATAAAAGTTTTTATTTACGATCGCATGTAAGTTGTTGCAATTTAGAATGTATTTATCAGGTGATCGGTTTCGATCATGGTATGCTTATCATCAGACCATTAAAACTGGAGAGAGTGGCGAGCAACAGCCCGCTATGTAGCAGTGTTTACCATCGCTACATAAAACGGTACTGCTCACCACTCTCTCCAGTTTTAATGGTCTGATGATAAGCGTACCATGATCGAAACCGATCACCTGACCAATACATTCTAAATTGCAACTACTTACGTGCTATCCTATACTTTTATTTGAAAACTTTCATTTTAATTTTTGATCGCTGTTCCCCAGGAACAATATTGCAAAAGATGCAACTGTTTGTGTTGCGCTAACGGAGGCTTATGCACAGGACGGTAAGTCCCTAGTTCGGCTGCTAATAGTCTCCGACCAATGGATGAGGAATGACACAGAATGTTGCAGGGAAGCCATTACTTGCTCTCGGACAGCAGGTGCCGATTTAATGTCGTTTTGATGTGCTTGGTTGACAATACGGCGGTTCTCCCTTGTGTTGGTCAAGCGTGGAACCTTAATGAGTACGGTTGCCCTCCCGTTCCCACGCAGGGCAACATCGGACCACTGTCAGATCCGAATGTCCACAAATCTGGATATTGCACGATTCGACCAGCCGACCAAATGGAGATCCACAATGAGGTCTATTTTACCAACTGTCAACTGCTGATAACGCTGTCTCATATGAGTACGCGTCGTCTCCTTGTCCTTCACAGCGACTACTCAACAACTGACACTGTTCACGACCCTTATATAATGTACCAGACCTGGTAACAACACTAAAGCAACATTCACGCACTATAGCCGCCATTCCACCTCTCACTGAGAAATGCAGTTCTAATCTGTATATGAAAATGGTAACTGTTCCCGAAAGAACAGATACCATTGATGACCGTGCAGCTTCTCTAGAATACATGTTGTTGATTTACCTCAATGAGGACAGCTGAAAATGTGTGCCCCGAACGGGACTCGAACCCTGGATCTCCTGCTTACATGGCAGACGCTCTATCCATCTGAGCCACCGAGGACACAGATGAATAGCGCGACTGTAGGGACTTATCCTTTGCACGCTTCCCGTAAGACGCACGTTCCCAACTGTTCACAATCTACATAAGTAATGTTCCTAATAGATATTTGCACATCCACTCATTCATTACTCGCGCACACTAACGTGACGATTCCCGTAAGGTTGCCCGAACTCTTACGGGAATAGTCTCCTTAGTGTGCGTGAGTAATGAATTTAAATTCTCCACCGGTGTTATAACGTGTTCAATAGTCTTGACAGAACGCCCAAGAATAATTCACTGACTAATTCAACACGATATCTGTGTTTGTTATGTATGCAGTATAATCATGGATAACGGAAATAATGTAGTGGGTTACTCGTCTGGATGTCAGCTTCAGCTCCATAGCTATTTACTATGCAAGTTCTTGTTGGAGGTAGCGTCCCCATATTAAAACTATCCGTACAGCATTTCTTCGGTCTTCTCAAACATGTTTAATTTCAAAATAGATTAAAATACGTAAAATAAAGAAGAAGTCTGAATAAAGCAAAGCTAATAAAAATGTTAGGTAGCATTAACAAAATTTTAAAGTGCTCGGTATAAGCAGAACATTTAGGAACATTTAGGGCATTTTGTAAGGACTCCACAATGTTCGTTAGACACACGAACTATGTATTTTCCCAGAAATAAAACCACTAGGCCATTTTCAGTCGTGCTGTTGCCGCAACTGACAGCTTTCATACTCCAGCTTGGATTTACTTCCTGGTGAGCATCATCCTCTTTGACAGGATTGTGACATCCTGAAAATAATTTTGTTCTACTGTGCTGTTTCTGCTTATATTTTCGTCAGTCATTTAGAAAACAAATTCTTCAAAGACCACCTCGTAACTAATGCCTGTATAGTGTGTTACAAAATATATTTTAATGATGTTCTCGTCTTATACCGTGACACACAAAAATTCAGTTTGGGAATGCCTTTAGCAAAATGCAGAGTAATATTCCTTTTACAGCTGAGCACCAACGAGATAATAACATTGATTTTTAAATTGTTCCACTGCAGTGAACCAAAGACACGCTTTTGGAATTTAACCATCAACATACATCTCCGGCGTCATTATTCCTGGTGCATCATGTCATCCTGCACTTCCGTTCTGCGATAAATATACTTCTTAAATTTCCACTACACGCTGATTCAGTAGAAAAAGAACTTTACAGGAATGTACACGTCGCAAATAAATTTCAATCTTCACTGCTACACCTTTTAATACATGACATTAACACAATACAAGACTTAAGCCAAAACGATAGCATATGCAAAGTTTACTCCAGTAAGGCGACCTACATCGGATAAACGGGATGGAATTTTAAAAAGCGGTACAAGGAACAAGCAGAATTAAAAAGAAAAAACATAGGAAGTAAATACTTCGCAGCTCACTTCATACATGACAGCCACACGGAATACAATATCGAAACCAACATCGTAATTCTTCACACAACGAAGAATGGATACTTTATAAACATACACGAAGAAATAAAATTTACGCCCATGTGAAAAAAGATGGTCAACGGCCAAGAGCAGTTTAAAACACCGATTTCCTGAACCTATGCCGCACCGTTATCAAGAACTTCCTGTGAAGATACTCCGCAAATTCGTAGCTGCATTTAGATGTTGGTAACATGTTCTTTTAAACAGGTCAAGTTGCGTCCAAGATTCACTACAGCTTCCTCCCCGTGCTTTAACTTTCGCCCCTTCAGGCTCCAGAATGTCACTTTAAATTCAACCTGCACGGTCGACTGCTTCTTCTTTTCTTATTCTTTCGAATAACCCATTTTGAGGGTACGATGAATCAACTTTGGCTACTCTTCATTGTATTAGATTTCTTAGTTTCCAAATTTCCCTCATCCTTTCAGAGTGCTGTTCCCTTTCTTCTTGAGTCCACTTTCGTCTAGTCTTCTTTCTCTCGTGAAATTCAGCTTTTTGAACTGCCTTTCTGAAATGTGTTCTGTTTCTTTTATGTGCACTGTAGGCAGGAAGGTGGTTAGTGTTTAACGTCCCGTCGACAACGAGGTCATTAGAGACGGAGCGCAAGCTCGGGTTAGGGAAGGATTGGGAAGGAAATCGGCCGTGCCCTTTCAAAGGAACCATCCCGGCATTTGCCTGACACGATTTAGGGAAATCACGGAAAACCCAAATCAGGATGGTTGGAGACGGGATTGAACTGTCGTCCTCCCGAATGCGAGTCCAGTGTGCTAACCACTGCGCCACCTCGCTCGGTGTGTGCATTGTAATTCCAGCGTTTTGCATATGCTTTTCACTCTCTATGAAGCACGCCGGCTTGGATTTATAACTACTAAGTAATGTCAATATCCGCTTGGTTAATCTGTTGTTATCCACTCTGAATATATGTCCAAAAAACTGTAGTCTTCTCTTCCTTATAACATCAGTTTTTCAGTTTTCAAGTATAGCTCTCTGTTTAGTCTTAACCTGTATTCAGCATTATAGTTTCTTTTAGCTCTCAGTATTTTTCTTAAAATTCTTCTTTCGACCTTCTCTAGTTTCTCAAGATCTCCATTTCTTATTAGTTTAAGTGTTTCTGCAGCATACAGAGATTCAGTTCTCGCCACTGTTTGGTAGTGTCTTAATTTCATGTTCAAGGACAAGGGTTTTTTGTTATAAACGTTTTTGGTCATATGAAACACTCTTTTGATTTTGTGCACTTTAGTTTCTATACGTCTTTTTTTGCATTGTATGTAATCCACTCTCCTAGGTATTTAAAGGAATATGTTTTGTGTATTGTCACCTGCAATATTTTGAGGAGCACCACAGATGTTTGTCATGAACTTTGTTTTTCAGAATATTTGTAGTTCTACTTTGGATGTTTGTTTTTGCAGTTCTCCTCTTTGTTCTTGGGCGTTTTTAGCGAATCTGTAATCAATGCATGTCATTTGCGAAGGCTGAACAGTCGACAATAATCTTGTTTGGATTTTTTCCTAATTGAATCCCTTTAGTACTGATGGCCTCCTTTCATTCATGAAGTACCTATTACATTATATTATATTATATTAAACACAAAAATTACATTTAGCGTTTGCTTGGTAAAGCATGCAGTTTGAAATTTCGAGCATGTCAGGATATAATTAGTTTTAAAGTTAAAGCACACCAACGCATCAAACTGTACAGTTTTACCATCTTCAGAAACCCATTTTTCTTATATAATTTGGCATATGAGTATTAAAACCACCGGCAGAATATATGTTTTCCATACTTTTACAGTACACGTACAAGCTTATTTTCCCTTTTTAGGTCCATCATGTTACGCATTAACAATGGCTGCTTCAGATCCACTAAAAATGGCCGAAGTCAGTAGTGATCTAAAATAAGATATTTATCAGCAACTGGAGCGGGCATTCATTACGATTTAAATAACTGAATTTTTTCATGCTTAGTGCAACGCTTTTCGAGAATCTATTCTCGTTTTCAAGTGCATTTGTTTGCATGAATATTCCTGGTGATTTTTGCATAAGTAATTTTCTGCCTCTCCTGCACTGTAGATGTCTTTCTGAGTTTATGTCGCAAAAGGAAAATCGAACAAAATGAATGTTGGTGTGTTTTATATACTAACGATATCGAGAAGTACACAAGAAAGCTGTGTACAAAATGATGGTACACAGAGCAAACAAAATATCAAGGAACAAAGAGGTCGGGAATAAAGAAGTAGACGTCCTTAACCGAACTGCAGTAGCCAATCACCTCCCCAGCTAAAACATAGACAATATACGGAAACAAATTCCTGGCTGTTTCGAAGCAACCAGTAATACAATCAAGGGGCAGCCATTCGAAAACAGAAGATCTTAAGGTACCCACCACCTCCAAAAATCAGATACAATGGATTGAAAGGAGCGTGACATTTTTGTACACCGCAAAAAGCAAGGAGAAAAAATTCTCAATGACAAACTAGATAGTGATATCAGTTAACTTTTTCAAATATTTCTCCTGCAGATGATAAATATAGCTGCACATTTCCCATCGATAATTCAGTAGTAAACAGTGGTAAAAATAATTTTATAATCGACAATTTTATATATAATGTCATCCAAAAATGTAATCTGAAGGTGGCAGGAGTTAAATACGGGGAGCGAAAGGAAATTTACAACTTTTACAGAAATCAGACGGCAGTTATAAGAGTCGGGGGCCATGAAAAGGAAGCAATGATTGAGAAGGGAGTGCAACAGGGTTGTAGTCCATGCCCAGGTTATGTAATCTATACACTGAGCATGCACTAAACCAGGGGCGGGCAGGAATTCTGCATGTGTGCGGCGCACATGCACGTGTGCAGTTAACAGGTGTTCTGCGTGCACACAGGGGCAAGCTGGCCACCCGCTTCTCACCCCTCCCCACCATACCGTCTCTCCGCTTCTTTCTCTGTAATGCGTTTTGTTTCCTGGCCTGCTTTATTAAATGAAGGAATAAGGTTAGTAGGAGTGCTTGACAGAAATCATGGTTTGAAAGAGTACCCATTACCTACGATACGTTTTATTTAATTATCACAGGTGGAGTTTACAATACGTTTAATGTCTGGAACAAAATTTCTACATACAAACAAACGCAAACAGTTCATTACTGATGTTTGCTCTTAACCGAGACTTATTAATTTTCATAACAGAAAAAAATCTCTCACAAAAGTATGTCAAGCCCAACATTGAGTATCTTCATGGCTTCACGATGGTGACGAGGAAAAACTTGCTGTGGGAAGTCGTGATAAAAATCTATTACACGTCTTGCGAAAAGGAACTTGTCTCTCAGACGAGAATTACACTAGATCTATTAATTCCATTTGCAAACTGAGATGAATATCATCTACAGAAACCAGATTCTCTCGAGAACTATTCAAAACCTTGGAATAAGTAAGATATATCCCCATATCGCTTGAGAAATTCCTCTTTTAATGCACTAAGAACGGCAACATACTGAAATTTATTATAATGGCGTTCAATATTAAACTTTTGCTCACCAGCGACAATACTGTCACATATTATACATTTTAAATTTTCACGTTTTTCCACAGAGAACAAATGATTCTCCCGTTCCTTTTTAAAAGATAGCAAATCTCCAATTCTCCGTTTCCTTGATTCACTCTGCATTTTCCGGTTATTGAAATACAACGTTCACTACGTAGTGGTCGCTTCGCATCAACGTCCGCAGCTTAGCCTGGTACTACACTGCCGCAAACTGCAGGCTGTCGGCACTGTCCCGTTCGACGATTGCACGCGAGCAGCGCTGTGTGCTCATGAGCCGCGTGCAGCGTTTGGCCGCCCCTGCACTAAACGAAAGCAAAGAAAAATTTGGAGAAGGAATTAAATTCCAGGGAGAAGAAATAAAAACTTTGAGGTTTGCAATGACATTGTTATTGTGTCAGAGACGGTAAAGAACTTGAAAGAGTAGTTTAACGGAATGGATTCTCTCTTGAAAGGTGGATTTAAGATGAAAAAGCAAAACAAGGATAATGGAATGTAGTGGGATTAGGTCTTGCTGTGGGAATTAGATTAGGAAATGACACAATGAAAGTAGTAGACGAGTTGTGTTATTTGGGCAGCAGAATAACTAATGGTAGCCGAAGTAGAGAGGGTGTAAAATGTAGGTTGGTAAAGGCAAGAAAGGGTTTGTGAAGAAGAGAAATTTGTTAACATCGAATATAGATTTAAGTGTAACGAAGTCTTTTCTGAATGTATTCGTATGAGTGTAGCCATGTACGGAAGTGAAACACGGACGATAAACACTTTGGGTAAGAAGAGAAAAAGAGCTTTTGAAATGTGGTGCAATAGAAGAATGCTGACGAGTAGATGGGGTACTGAATAGAATTGGGCAGAAAAGAAATTTGTGGCACAACCTGTTAAGAGAAAGGATCAATTGATAGGACACATTCTGAGACATCAATTTAGCACTGGAGGGAAGTGGGGGAGGAGTGGGAGGTGGCTTAAAATCGTAGAGGGAGACCAAGAGATGTAAGTTGCAGAAATTATTCAGAGATTAAGAGGCTTGCACAGGATAGAGTATCATGGAGAGCTGCATCAAACCAGTCTTCAGACTGAAGAGCACAACACAGTCCAAAGACACTGTAACACCTCTGTGAACGAACTCTCTGTGAAACCAAAAGTACGTATTATCGTCGTAGCTTTTTCTAATTACTAAAACAAAAAGTTAATTGATAATCTGCGTGTGTGTGATTTTCTGTGTAATGGAGGATTCACAATAAGTAGACAAACAAAAATAGCCGTTCTAAAATTAGCATATAAAAACACTCCAAGATTCATTTTGTCCGATTTTCCGATTGCAGTATAACCTCAAAAAGACATCTTATAATGCAAGAGAGGCAGAAAATCACACATGACAAACATCACCAAAAATATCCTGTATTTTCACTTGAGAATGAGAATATATTCTCGAAATGCCTTGTGTTAGGCATGATAAAATAAGTAATTGGTGCAGTTTTTCATCATTTAAATCATGAATGACACAGTGACAGCTTTTCTAAAACATTGAATATGACAATGTTTTTGTCGTCGTCGTCGACTTCAGTCCGAAGACTGGTGTGATGGAGCTCTACATGCTACTCTATACTGTACAAGCCTATTCATGTCCGAGAAACTACTGCAACTTATGTTGTTCTGAATCTGCTTACTGTATTCGTCTCTCTGTCTTCCCCTACAATTTTTTACCCCCCGCACTTCCGTCTAACACTAAACTGGTGACCTCTTTATTTCTCAGAACGTGTCCTATCGACCGAGGCCTTCTTCTGATCAGGTTGTGCCACATATTTCTCGTCAGTCCAGTTCTAATCTGTACCTCCTCATCAGCGAATTGGTGAACGAAATTGAGAACTTACGTTAACTTGATTACAGTTTTGGGTTACCAGCACTCTTTCAACACGCAGAAAGTAATGTTTTCGAGTTTGTTACCCAGCTATACGACACGTACGGTTGGCTGATTCATACAAGACTTTAAAGCACGCGACACAGCAGATACCTAACTAACTTTTGAACTACACAGCCACTCGAGACAGCTCTCATACCGACAAGACAACCTCGGGTGGATCGGCACATGCTAAGCACGAACATCTTCAGAAAGAAATGCGATGTCGACGAAGATGCAGGTATGGGTCAGGTGCAACGGCACGGATATAGAGGTGACGCACCTGCAGCTGGCGGTAACGGTGCGGCGCGGCCGCGTGGGCAAGGTCACTCGGCGCGCATGGAATGTGCGGAACGTCGCCGCGTGCCTTCCGGCCACAGCTTCCACGGCCCGCCTCGCCTTCGTGCCTGCACACCACGCTTTAATTTTCTCCTCATGACGGTACATGTCCACCAATACCGAAACTCTGATGATGATTATTATTATTATTATTATTTCGAATAAGCCTATTAGGATTACGGGAAACACTTAAGAGTTGGGCATTTGTCTTCCCTTGAGCCCAAATTCCTATCATTTTCATTCCGTCGACTTCTTTTCTCTCTCCTGTCCATGTTGTTCCTACCTTCTTCGGTTTTTCCTCTAGGTCAACTTGCCATTTGTAAATTTTGAGCCTGAAAATTTCAAGTTTTTGGACTTAACCTGGCGTACTCCTGTCGATTTCCAATTAAATGTTTGACGCAACAATAGTGAAGCCGTAGTCACACTACATAATATTTTTCTTAAAAAAGAAAAGGGGTTACAAAAACAAAGAAAAGGGGTTACAAAAACATCAGTTGCAGAATGTATAACGGGAACTGTGACCATACATCTGACAACAATTACGAAAAATGAGACCAGGCAACCGTCGCAATGGTGGCACAACTAAGTCACTACAAGTTATGTCCATGCTTGCCCAACCGTAAATTCCATGTCCTAATGTAGATAGATAAAAACAACGGCCAGGACAAAAATTGCCAAAGATCCTTGCACTGTATCCTGCTGTGAAACAATGATCGTTCAGCGTAAGTGTATCAAGCACGGCAAGCTTCCCTATGGATTGCAGCACGTAATTTTACTAAGTTGCGAAAAAATCTCAAAACACGCTGTATCCTCATGTAGTACTGACTGACTGAAATAGTATGTCAGTCCTACATGAGATTATAGCGTGTTTGGAGATTCTTTTTTCAGAAAATAGTAAAATGATGTGCTGCAATCCATAAGGAAGCTTTGAAAATGACGACGTAGTTCGTTGAATCTGGTAATGTAACCCTCTTATTAAAAAAAGAAAATTTAATGTACTGTGATTACGAATTCACTATTGTAGTGTCAAACATTTAACGTATATTACAGCCACACTCCTTTACGACAATTATGTCGGAATATACGTTGCCAATTAGTTTTGATCTCGGCACTCCATTTTATCGTGACCGCTTTGATTCTACTCCTTTCGTCAAAGAACTGGGCTATTTGTTAAGTCTGTCACTGCTCATTCTTGTAATATGTGCGTAAAATCTTAACAAGCATTTTCTAATGCCACTATGGATTTTTGTGCCTTGATGGATTGCCTGTTTGTCCTGTGTACGTACTGATCGTCAACAAGTTTTGCGGCTAGAATTTTTTTGCGATTTTTTCGTTCCTTTTTCTCGATGTTTCCAATTTGTTTTCCTGTTCAACATTAGTTTTTTTTTTTTTTGACTCACAGACGCGTTACTGCCTTATTTTTGTGCGCTTGGAAATTTAGGTTAGCTCTATAAGCAGTTTCCGTCTATTGGCATCTACCTTAGTTTGCTTTTATTTCGATTTTTCTAGTAAATAGTTCAGCCAACGCGGAAGTTAGATTTGTTGAACGTATACCTACGAAAGTTACAAATAAATAAATAAATTTGTTCGCCATGGCAAGAAAATCACTTTTAAAGCTCGAAGTTACACTTCTTAGTCAATGTTCTCCCATCTTACACCTATTCATTTTTTCCAACGTCTTTCACGTGATTACATTCCGCACCTTCCACAGTGCGATGATAGCTGGACCGCATTTATCACAATTATAACGACATTTGACTCAAAGTCTTCCTGACACTTATTTAGAAACAGGTGGAAAACTGTAGCTGCCAAGCTCCTTTTTTACTATTTTCAAAGTTTGTAGAATAAATAATCTGGACGTATTTTCAGTTCTGTCAAATTTTCACATTTCTTTCCGCCACTATTCAAGAGATGTGCTATCTTGAAGGACCTTTTCCATTTTTTCAGTGACAGATTTAATGGAATGGTTCTCCATACATGATTAAATCCCGATCCTCCAGTGGCATTTTATGCAGTATTTCAACTTTTTATCAGTTGCTACAATTTCGATGAGACTTTCGCGTGCACCATCTTCAGTAAAGCAGCGTCATTGAATATTCACTCAATTACTCTTGGAAATTAAAGTACTACAAGCAAATCTATTTCGCAGATCAAGCTGCTTTATCTATTGCACAATATGCATCAACGTAACAAATAATCCATTAATATCTACCCCGTCTCTTCGAAAATTTCTCCATTACCCTCATATATCAGATTTCTGTTCTATTTCAGGAGCTCCACCGCTGCCTGGTGAAGTCATCCTTTCGGGGGTTATACTGCTGCCAAATATGTACAAATCACTTCCATTTGTTTTAAGCGTTACACCGTCGCCGTTGATAAGTATCTATCGCAATTTTTGAATGTTTTATTTATAAAATATTTCCTATGTTATACGATTAACATGAACTCAACAAACTGGCGAATGAAATCACTGGTCACTTTATCTGCATACTTTCAGTTTTGAGTGGCGCATTATTACTTATGTAAGGCGTGATGCAAACTAAGTTGCACCAAATTAATTACAAATCTAATTAACTAAGCACTACATACACTACACTATACTAAGACAAAAGGTGAAAGCTTTGAATAAGTATTTGAACAGTTTTCAAAAATCGCGATACGTTAATTTCAAAAATTACCAGCATTAGTTTATTGTAGGATGCTCGAGAAACGATCGGTACCATGCGAATGGTACAACTGCGCACCAAGTTTCGTGTTTGCGTAGTATGACATACGGGCGAACGAAAATTTCCTCTCCAGGTAGCAACATGGTTTCCGCAAACGTAGATATTGGTATTGCGAAATTCAGCTCGTTCTGTTCGTCCATGTATTCAGATGGCTGTAGAGAACGGCATCGGATTTATCTCGTGGCCCTTTACCTTTAGAAGGCGTTCCGCATTGAGGCTTACTAATAAAATCCAAGTTTACGGATAGTGAACCAATGTTTGAGGCAGGATGAAGTCAGAAGCTCCGTAAGGCTGTTCGCATGTGCTCATGTCGTAAGAGGTAAAATCTTTACCGAAATTCAAGAAGACCACTGGAGGATTGACGCTTACTGCAGGGGCTGTAGGACGTAGGTTGATCCTCAACGTAACTGAACGTTTCGTAATGAGTTGCCGTTCGCTACAAGAGTCATTAAGCATGGCGGGGGAAGATTACTGTTCAAATTCGTGAATGTACTTTCCTTTATGAGACAGGACACATCTTACTACCTCTTACAAATATGTCGCAAAGGAAAGAAGGAAGGAAGACTGGATTTAACGATTCGTCGACATCAACCTAAATCAGAATGGCCGGACACGTCGTTCTCCCGAATGCGAACATCTCGCAATACGACCACGAAGGAAAAATTAGAGAAATTAAGACTCATACACATCAAGTGAAGCTCATGTATTCGATGAAAATAATTCACTATTCTACGATCAGAAGTTCACGGAGATTTAAACATTTTTTCCCCCAACAGCTGTTAAAAGAAATCAAAATTTCATCATCGATAAAGACTCCTATTTAGAATAAGCGATTTTGCTAGGTGTAATTGTACAGGTTATAGATTATCTTTGTGGAGGAACACTGGCGACACAGATCAGTAAACGATTTGTTTGCGACTACATTACGGTTCCTGATAAGGAAAAATACCTCCAGCTAAATGTCGCATTAATGAGCAAACCGGCGAAATGTTACGGTTCTATACGGCCTGTATAGCTGAAACAAAAATAACTGAACTTTGTCTACAAATCGTCCGCATAGTTATCTGATCAAGACTCTCGCTAATTATTCCCGAAACGTCTAACGTCACTAGACTTCAACTACGACAGTTTCAATAAATTCGAAGTGAACGTTCCACTACCTATATAGAAATACTACTACAGACATAATTCTAGGAATTCTGTGGAACTTTTTGCAGCAGGCGGGCATTGCACAGTTCAGGGACTAGAAATCTCCAACTAATGGAACGCAAACTACCTGCGTGGAATTATCAAAATACTACAACACTGGTCGCAACATTACAAATGCCGGAAGAGTAACAACATACTCAAAACCGTATGTCACTCCGAAGAGTTTTTAAAAGTATATCTAATCGGCAACGGTAACAACTATCTCAATGATAATCTGTTTGAAAATATGATTATTTGAGTTACGTGAAATTAACAGTTAACTGGCATGTAAACTTCGAGTTTAAGCTCGCAGTAATCGTTTCTTGCCTATACACGCCAAGTTAGGAACCTTTATAAATTGGCACTATCATAATAACAGCTAGTTAATAGCAAAATACAGACTTCGAGACTCGTGGTGGCTCTTCTGTTGCAGTATAATTCAGTGCGACATGACAGCAAAGTTACTCGCGGCGCTTACTAAGTAACGCCCTTGGGCCTCTTTCTTAATCTCATACCTGCTTGAGTGATCCAAAGAGAAGTTTACATTAGACAAATTCCTACTGCTGCTAGATCAGGTTCGGATGACGTAAAACAGAACTGTATAGTGCTGTCCTACCAACACTCTCAGAAAAAGAATACTTACATCATCAGAAAAAGCTTAAAACTCACGTAGTGCGGGAGGAGCCTGTTCTTAATTTGTTAAAACCATTAAAAATGAAATACAAATAAACAGCACACGCAAAAAAGAAACGTAACAAGCAGCAGCAGCACCACGGTATGATTAATTAATTTGATTCAATACGAAACAAACTTTCCGGATAAACGTGACGATACGGGATATGGAGCATTTCGCTTTTTTACCGAGCAGAAATCTTATGGTGGTAGTTGCAGTGTCTGAAAGGCGCAAACGATATTTTAAACACCAAACATCTCTAGTTAAAAGACAACAACAGAGAGTTGCATACTTAAATATGTCGAGTCTCGCCTGTTGATTGTTGCTGTCAGAAATGTTATCCGCAACCACAGAACAAAAAATACCAAGAGATCCGGTGAAGCTGTCGAAATAGTCCATCAAACCACTTTGCAGTCGGTAAGATTGATTCCGGTAGTCAGAGTATTCCTCTGCCGATAAATCAGAGTCCTAACTGCAAAATTGTAGCCGGCCGGCGTGGCCGAGCGGTTCTAGGCACAGTCTGGAACTGCGCGACCGCTACGGTCGCAGGTTCGAATCCTGCTTCGGGCATGATGTGTGTGATGTCCTTAGGTTAGTTAGGTTTAAGTAGTTCTAAGTTCTACGGGACTGACGACCACAGCAATTAAGTCCCTTAGTGCTCAGAGCCATTTGAACCATTTTTTTGCAAAATTGTATGCAGGCTCAGGAAGGAGTGAAACAACTTTGACCAGAAGACCAGACATCACATTTTGCAAACATTTCGAGGTTTAAACATTAGAATCACTTCAAAGTTCGTGGTTAGGTGTTAAAATAAAGACGTTTCTCTGTTTATAAATTTATGTTCACGTTGGTATTCACTCAATGGCGGATGGAAATCGTCACAGATGAAGTTACTTCAGGCATTCCTCAGGAATGTGTGTTGGGACTATTGTTGTCCATGTTGTATACTAATGACTTGCAAACAATATTAATAATAAAGCTACACCAATATTCAGCCAGACGTTGAAAGGTTTGAAAGTGGTGCAGAAATTCAAATTATGCACGTCACAAAACGAAAAATCTTTGTATCCTATGACTACAACACCCGCCAGGTTAGCCGAGGGCACTAATGCACTGCTTCCTGTACTCGGGCAGGCGCGCCGGCCCCGAATCGAATCCGCCCGGCGGATTAACGACGAGGGCCGGTGTGCCGGCCAGCCTGGATGTGGTTTTTAGGCGGTTTTCCACATCCCCTAGGTGAATACCGGGCTGGTCCCCACGTCCCGCCTCAGTTACAAGACTCGCAGACGTATGGAAACGTTCGCACTATTTCATGGCTTACACTAGACGCAAACAGGTGGGGTAGACTAATTCCGTCCCGGGGGGCTACGGGGTGGCGACAGAAAGGGCGTCCAGCCACCCTCCGACACATCGTCAAATCCACAGTAACAAGGCCGACTCCGCGCTGAAGTGGGACAAAGGCCCAAAGAAAATAATGATGATGATCCTATTACTACAATATTAATGATTCACATTTAGAATCAGTAACTCATACTAACACCTGGGTGTAACAATTTATAGGAAATGATAGTCTCAGTCGTTGGTACAGCCGTACTGTGGTTCATTGGTAGAATATTAGGTAAATGCAGTCAGTCTTCAAACGAGGCTGCATATAAAACACTCGTACGACCTATCTTTGAATATTGCTCAAGTGTGTGGGAGCTGGAACAGACAGGATCAACAGAAAAGGCTATAAAAAGAAGGGCAGCACGAATTTGAATGTTTTGTGAGAGCCTCACGAGGGCGCCAAGGTAATACTGAAATACCCGAGTTGGCAGACACTTTGAAGCTAGACGAAAATTCTTCCACAAATGACTACTTATGTTATTTGAAGAAGCAGCATCAAGTGAAGAATCTACAGTTATTTTTCAGTCCCCTACGTATAGCTCCCGAAGGGAAGGCGATGGTAAAATCAAACTAATTACAATACACACAGAGGCATTTAAGAACCATTCTTCTGGCATTCCATACGTCGGGGAGGGAGGGGGCATGCTACTTATCCCCTGCCGTCCATTTTACAGTGGTTTGCAGAGTATAAAGGTAGATGCCTCCATAATAAAAACGGAATAATGCAGTCATTTATGATAAGTGTTACGAGGCAGCGTTCTGTAGATGCCATAGTTAACTGGAGCTGACCACTATGGGTAAACAGATGTTAAGCGCAGTGGCCTGCAGCAGTACATGTTAACCTTGGGTCTGTCGACCGCGATGCGGTATCGGCGCACAGCCTCAGCCGCAGATCTAAAAACCGGCGCCGCCGGCAACTGTACAGACTGCAGACGGGACGGAACGGAAAGGAACGGAACGGACGAGTGTTGAGTGTCGTGTGCCGCGAGGGAAATCGCGTCGTGAGTGGCCTGAGGATTTCTCCCGGATGCGGAGCTGGACGGAACAACACCGCGCCACTCACCAGCCCGGCTCCACATTTCCCTTGCATACTTCTCGCCGGCCTGTGTGCCTTTCTAGTGGCCGCTATGTGACACGTTCAAATGGTTCAAATGCCTCTGAGGACTATGGGACTTAACTTCTGAGGTCATCAGTCCCCTTAGAACCACTTAAACCTAACTAACCTAAGGACATCACACACATCCATGCCCGAGGCAGGATTCGAACCTGCGACCGTAGCAGCAGCGCGGTTCCGGACTGAAGAGCCTTGAACCGCTCGGCCACTCCGGCCGGCTATGTGACACGTGATAGGTTGTCGCGTAATTCTGATAGTTCATTACTACACACATCATCCTTCTCTGGGTATACTGACAGACGGAGTCTTTTCTTCAAATGTTGATATATTACTACGTATAACATTCCAAAATCTAATGAAGATAAGATTGTTATATGGTCCAGAATCTCAGCCCTTGGTGGTACAAAGATTAGAAAAAAATCAACACCCTCTTACACGGTGTAGCTTCGCAGCCGTAACCGTCTGAATGGGGATCGGTAATATAAATCCTGTGTACTGATCCATGACACTGTATACCATCCTTTGCAAAATATTGTTCCTATAGCTTGAGAAGCGGTAATGACAACAGACCACAATGGCTCGATAATATTTAACTCCAACGACTGAAGACCAAAAAATATGCTTCATTTTCATACTAATAAAAACCATCTGTGACATTTCCAGCATTTTGGAAAGGCGTAATTGTAATTCCAGCAGGTATAGCCATCGGAGGAAAACACGTTATTAAACGAACATACCGACCGACAATGGTTTCATTGAGCATATCAGTTAACTTTCCTTTTATGTGAGCATTGGACCCGTTAACAACCGCGCTATAACAAGCTAAACAAATACAGAACTACCTCCAACATGCGTTGCAGTTAGAACAAAGCAATATGGATCGTTTGCTTCCCAAGTTTATCTCCACGTGCAAACATGACCTCCGATAGCGATCAGTGTGAAACTCACTGCATCACATTACACACCATTTCCCTTTCCCCCAGTATCTATTGGTCATCAGCCTATTTATCTCCTCCTTGCAACATCGACACTACTACTACTCACTCACTTGGTTTACAAGAGTTTCACATTTGGATTTAGCAGCACTACCATTAATGTTATTATCGTCGAACTGTTTTCATGGCATTTAATGCGGTAAAGAATCAAATGGTGTTTTCTCCTCATTACAAGTAGCACCCATCTTTAATATCCTCCTTTCTCTCCCAATGACTGGTCTCTCTACATAACACACTGCGTTCTTACACGACGTTCGTATGCTAGCGTGACGCAAGATCAAGAAGGTCTATGTACCCCTAGTAAGATTTAAGACTGTGGTTGTGAATGCATAAACGAATGTGGAACGGGCAATTCGCCTATGTTGGAAAGTTGTAACGTCCGACTTGACGGCATATCAACACATCTAACACCTCCGCCAACTAGTGAATGAGTACGATACTGAAATCCTAGGAGCGGTCCTAGCGATGATGATTTTCAGGTTCTTCCTGCCACTCTATTTACAATCTGTCAGCAGAATAGTAAGAATAGGTTAGATAGCTATAAATAGGAAGAGACAACATGACACCATGTGCTTACGTACTGGCTGCTCTGCATGTAAGGAACCAATTGACCTGCTTAAGGGACGTTGAAACCATTTCAGTCAGCAGCCTACAGCCTGAAATAATTTTAACTTTTGAAGTGGTACGTAAGTATTATTTCGACTACTGTATGGAGTCTAACCTTGGACAGTTAGTACCGCATCCATCTTCAGGCTGCGTTTTAAATGAGAATGCACCATGGAATTTTAAAGATATCGTGGGTAAATGACTTTACCAATTAACAGGTACTTCACTGGTTCCTCAAACACTTAAAAGCCTAAACATGAACAAATGCAAGAAAACAGCGTGTTTGGGGACTACTTCCGTAGCGATATGTACAGTTTCATGCAGTTCATTAACGGGAAGGAAAAGGAAAACGTGGATCTAGTTTGAGAAGAGTTTCATGGCCACCGAATCTGTGCGAATGTCTCGACATCCCAGATAGTTACACTGATTAGACAAAGAACACAAGAATTCTCCATGGTGACCACCAACACTAGTAAGGAGACTGCATTCAAAGAAAAATCCTCCGGATGGTTGTCATGACTTTAATTATAGAATCATGCATTAAATACGTCGTACTAGCTCACTAAAACTACATAGTGAGTTCATATAGATACATAACCTAGTATGTATATCTGGCGACAAAGCATGGTTTCTGGTCAACAGCATTCTCTAAAATTAAACAAGTACGTTGTGTGTTGAAGTACTATGTACACGATGCATACTTATTACTTGCGAATGTGTCTGATGGTAAACCCAAGATTTATTTTCAGTAACCAAAAAGAGAAGATACAATACAATAATGCAACACAAAATATCAATTAAAGGTACAGTCAACATATTCAAGTTTTGCAGTATACTTCTGCTTTCCAAGCACTAGGACATCATGAATCAATCCATAATTTGGCTGTGAGCAAACATTAGACAACACCAATAGCCCTATACTGGCAAAATCAGTATTTAAAGATATGTCTCTTCGAATTCTATCACAGTCATTCGTGCAGGTTAAGCATGGCAGTTTAAAAATGGCCCTCATTTCAAGAACGGGGAATCTGACTCTTGTGAAACGGACAACTGCATTGCAGCGCCGTGTCATTAAGAATGCCTCAGCTATTGCTATGAGGAAAGGGCATGATAGGCTACAACGAAACTAGGCAGCGGACGAAGTTCAGAATAGAGGACACAATCCGCTCGGCAAGTGTTGCACCGTCTTCAGAAAGGCGCTCCGTCCCTATCACATGGATATTGCCCCGTGTATTTATGTTACATGCCTTGATGGAAGGCGTGGGACATAGTGTCAACAAATACAGAAGCTAATGGGATTGGCACCAAGCAAACGGAAATTCTACTTTACTTAAGATAGTCCAGTCGAATTGGTGGCTATGCCTTTTCTGTAGTGCTGAGTACAAATTTCAAATTTGCTGCTTTCTAGAAAGCCGGCTTCAAAATGAAAATCGCAAAAACTTCTCAATTTCCATGTTTTCAGTTTTCCTCTTATATCTCGAAAACTATGAATTTTTCGAATGGACCACTCGACACAAAATTAGACAAAATTTCCTGCAAAAATCTCAGTTTTCATTTTCTGACGAGCGGTATCGGCGCTAGAGCGCGCTAAAAAGCAGTAACTTCGCCCTTTCGCGAAACGTCAGAAACGCCCAGACCCACCCGCCACAACTAAAAAAAACTTACTTATTATAAACGAAACACCTGCACCACCTGCAAGCAAATTACAGTTGTTACTAGAGACGTCTACAACATTCAATTTTCTTTTGAGGTGGGAGGCAGCAATACGAAAAGTATGAAAAATGCCTTCTGTGCCCTACAGACAACGGCCCCTCGCACCTGTATATCTCCAATTAGCGCTGTACTTTTGGCGTATTGCTCTTGAAAGAGATTGTTTAAAATGAATTAATGGTAAGTTATTCAGATCTGTGGGATGGAAGTTGACAAAAAAGTAATGGGTCGCCTACCATCACCACACCGAAATCCCCGGCACCCGAGAGGCTTCTTCGGCTGATTGTCTTGCAAATGCAAGACCGATTGCAAAGACCGGCGTGGGTGTGGGCGAACAAAACTGTTCTGCGCGAAATTGTGCCAGCAATGTGAAGTGTCGTGCTCCAACATCGACAATTTTGATATACAGAGTGATTCACGAAGATATGAAAATATTTTAATACGTTTTCTGCAAGTAAAACTAAAGAAAAAAGTTCATATAAACATAGGTCCGCAAATGTTTAGTTACGGCTAATAAAAGATTTTGCCTGAAATTTAGCAACTTCGCTAATATGAAGCCATCGCAAAACTGTACGAGGTCAAAGTAAAACACGATTTCGATTTATTTTGTTGTTATTGTTCACATACAGAGCGCTCGTACAGATTATGAACGCTAGGTAGAGAATCTGTCTCCCGTAACATTCGAAATACTCTGCTACAGGTTCGTGCATTCGGAATCCTCAGAGTTAGGTAACGTACGCGATATTCGTTAACTGCAGCCGTAGCATCATCACATTTGCCACAGACACCATATCGGCGTATTCCTCTATCGAAAGGAAACGACTGAAACAACTCACTAATGGTTGCCAACAATGACAAACGTTTCTACATTCTTAATGGAAAGTAAACAAATTTACTTTTATAATAATTTTTGTTTCTCTGGATGTTCTGGAAACTACTGCAGAATTACGCCTGGAACATGTTTTATTAGATTCACCAGACCAATAACAACAAAATCAATGGAAATCGTGCTTTACTTTAACCTCGTACAGTTTCGCGATGGTTTCATATTAGAGAAGTTGCCAAATTTCAGACAAAATCTTTTTTATTCGCCGTAACTCGGTAACTAAAGATTTGTGGACCTACGTTTAGATGAACTTTTTTCTTTAGTTTTACTCGTAGAATAACCTTTTTAAATATCTGCTTATCTTCGTGAATCACTCTTTAGAAGACGACCTTAACGAGCCCCTTGCCGTACCACTGGCTGAAGCAACGGTTCAGTTGAAGGTATTATTCATGTAATATTTTGCAGCGTTATGCATCTTTACTAATCAGTTTTCTCTGCCGTAACGTTAATTAATCACAATTTTTTCAGCTGAAGAACACCAATAACTCACCGTTCAGCCCGGACTTCCACAGGCACTGAGGCTTTGGCTGGATTGCCTCCTTCACCTACAACTTCTAGTGCCCAAGAAAAGTTGTCTGGGCCACCAACTCCAAAAGGAAACGAGTAAAACTACTGCGCAGTTGAGGTCAGTGCAGGTATGTCTTGATACAGATAGTTCACGATGCAACTTGTCTGTCTTTTGTATCCGTATTTTTTCACTAAATGCCTTGTTTCTTTTCCAGATGTAGAACCAACTCCAACTGATGACCCAGTCTTTGGCTCGAGATTCGCTCATTGTATGACACACATCCAGATTTCACATTCTATTCAGAGTCTTGTACCTAATATGTTGTAAACACAATTTGTTAATGTTTTTGTCAAATATACTTTCTCATCAATTGATTCTAAACAAGCTCTTTTAAGCACACTACTCCGAATATACAGCGAGCAAAAATTTAACATGGCATAGATAACACTCCACTGAACAATTTGAGGTAAGGAACCTGGGGTCAGAGAAGTCAGATTAAGGAGATAATAGGAACAAAATCACATTACTACATACTTTTTTATTTACATTAGTTACAGTTAACTGCAAATACCATCACAGACACAATGAACGTATCATTCGTACCGCATCTTACAAAATGTGCTGAAACAGACGGCCATCAACCTGAACGTAAGCACGACATCGGCGAACAAGAGTCTGATGCCCCCTGACGAATATCCCTGGTGTGTTTCGAATCAAAACACAGGCAGCTACAAATCTGGCAACTAATTCCGTCTCCATATCCACTGGGGTTTCATACACAATTGACTTTAGATATCCCCATAGGAAATAAGCAAGGGGCTTTAACATCGCAGCGCGTCAGCAATCGTTGGTTAACATATTAAAAAACTAAAAACCCGCCTCGATTGCGAAAAAAACACCTAGTGTTAAACTAGGTTTCGGCGTAGATAACTACACCTTCTTCAGAACAACAATAAAACCCACAAGTGCCTAAGTAGACATTTGTCAGTGATTAAGCTATGTTGTTCTTTTAATCATTGACAAAGGTCTTCTTAGGCACTTGAGGGTTTTATTGTTGTTGTGAAGAAGGTGTAGTTATCTACGCCGAAACCTAGGTTAACACTAGGTTGTACGTAGGCTGTTTAGGTTTTTATATTGGTAACGCCACGTAGCGCTCTGTATGAAAATCACTGGCTGTGCTGTGTGCAGTCTGTGGCTGGGTGGCACTGTTGTAATATTCGCTATTGTAGTGTTGGGCAGTTGGCTGTTAACAGCGCGTAGCGTTGCGCAGTTGGAGGTGAGCCGCCAGCAGTGGTGGATGTGGGGAGAGAAATGGCGGAGTTTTGAGAGCAGATGATCCGGACGTGTGTCCCCCAGAAAGAGTAAATTTGTAATACTGGATGTCATGAACTGCTATATATATTATGACTTTTGAACACTATTAAGGTAAATGCATTGTTTGTTCTCTATCAAAATCTTTCATCTGCTAACTATGCCTATCAGTAGTTTGAATGTTTTATTTGACTGGCAGTAGTGGCGCCCGCTGTATTGCAGTAGTTCGAGTAACAAAGATTTTTGTGAGGTAAGTGATCGTAGAGGGAGACCAAGAGATGAATACACTAAGCAAATTCAGAAGGATGTAGGTTGCAGTAGGTACTGGGAGATGAAAAAGCTTGCACAGGATAGAGTAGCATGGAGAGCTGCATCAAACCAGTCTCAGGACTGAAGACCACAACAACAACAACAACAACAAGTGATTTGTGAAAGGTATAGGTTAATGTTAGTCAGGGCCATTCTTTTGTAGGGATTATTGAAAGTCAGATTGCGTTGCGCTAAAAATATTGTGTGTCAGTTTAAGGACAGTCATGTATAATTTTTCTAAGGGGACGTTTCAAGGTGCTTTTTCGCAATCGCGGCGGGTTTTTAGTTTTTTAATATAATAATCAAGGGGATTCTGGTCAGGTGACTACACAGGCTATGGAACAGGACCTCCCCCTCCAGTCCAGCAACCAGGAAATACAGCATTGATATGGTTGCAGACATCCACACTGATGTGAGGCGGTGCACCGTCATGTTGTATCCAAATCATCTCATGAACAGCCAAGGGTAGGCTCACGAACAACTCAGGTAGAACTCTTTCTGCACGGACCTCAAGTACAGGTGGTCATTCAGACGGCCAGACAGAAGATATGAATCAATAATACTGTCGCGTATAATGCCGGCCGAGATATTCACGGCAAAACTAACATGATGAGGTAGATCTACTACAACGTGAGGGTGTTCCTCGTCCCACACAAGGCTATTCCTGCTGCTCGAAATACAATCACAATTTGATGAGGCCTCTTCAGTAAACAGTACGATTTGGGAGAAATCTGGTCCATCAATCCATTGTCGGAGAAACCGCTGGCACAATGGTCAGTCTAAAGCGTTGCATGGCCTCGTTATGGGTGCAATTAGTGTTCGTGGAGTACTCGCCATAAGTTAGTATGTGCAGAGCCCATTTCACGTGCAATACGACGAGTACTTGTAGTGAGGAGGTCCGTTGCAACTCGTTTCAGCACGACCTCCTCAAACTCGGGTGTGCGAGTGTTCCCCACGTTGCCAGGTCCCTAGTTTCTTCTTTCCTATGATCCAGTCTCCCGCATTCGTCGGTCGAGAGAAACACTCGTCGTGACAGATGATGCATGTTAGGAATTCGTTCCCTGTACAGCCTTTCAGCAGCGAGAGCATTGCAACGTACTTCCCCGTACACAAGGTGTACGCCAGTGAGTTCTGCGAAACTATACCGGTACCGCTCCATCGTATTGTACTGTACGTCTCTGAATATCACAGAATAATGAATGGATCTGCCGTTGATTCATAGCACATTCTGTCATGGGGCAATGTAAATAAGATATAACAGAGCCACCTCGTTGACTAGTAAAGTGCACTAAACCTGCATCATGACTCCTTGGTAGCCAGGCTCGTCGTCCTTGTTTCCTTTCAGGAAATACATAATGTACGTGTAAATAAACAACACAGTACGTTTAAACTTGTACGCATGTTAGATGCAAATAAGCTGGAAAACAGTAATGCTAGACAAAGCGGTAGACAAGTTTACTTCCATATCTCCTTAAGCTGGCTTCTCCGATCTCTGGTTCCCAACCTCAAATTGTTCAGTGGAGCATTCTCTGCATCGTGTTACATTTTTGCACGCTCATACGGAAACACCCTGAATAAGGTCGACGACAGAGAGAGATGTGAGAGGTATCGTTTAGCTTTAGGCCGCAGAAGGCCTTTTTCGTAAAATTTTCCGTTTGCCTTCCCCCCCCCCCCCCCCCCCCCCCCCCTGTAAAAAATTGAATGATATGGCGTCTCTTGTAGGAACTGTAATTGCTTTCAGGTGATATAGAGTTTTGTTAATAATAGGTAAATGTTTTGGATTGTAGGGGGATGGGAGTGGGCGTTTTTGAAGTTTCCGCAGAAGCGCCAAGCAATTGTTGCTTTTCAGCGCGCTCTAGCACCGACCCCGGTCCTCAGAAAATAAAAGCTGACTAGTGTTTTTTGTAGGAAATTTTGGCTCTGAGCACTATGGGACTTAACTTCTGACGCCATCAGTCCCCTAGAACTTAGAACTACTTAAACCTAACTAACCTGAGGACATCACACACGTCCATGCCCGAGGCAGGATTCGAACCTGCAACCGTAGCGGTCGCGCGGTTCCTGACTGAAGGGCCTAGAACCGCTCGGCCACGTCGGCCGGCTACGAAATTTTGTCTACTTCAATTTTGTATAGGCTGGCTATCTTAGAAAAACGTACAGTTTTCTAGATACAAGCGAAAAACTGAAAAAGTGCGAAAATTTAAAAGCTTTTTTTGCGATTTTCATTGTGAAACCGATATCCTAAAGGCAGCAAACATGAAATTTCGGTTGAACTCCCCAAAAAACATACAACAACTGACTTGACTATCCACGGTATCTCATGCGAGCGTGCTATTAAGCATCAAAACGGCATATTCTTTCTTCTGCACTGGACAGCAGGCTGCGAGCTTTTATTGCAGTCTGAGATATTTTTATTTTATAGTCCATTATGAATTTACCTGAATTCCGTGACCGTAGGTAGCGATATTAAGTTTTTGTAAGCCTAAATCTGTTTGTCGTAGAGGCTATTTATTAAAACAGAAAATATATTTGTGTGCCTCAACACACAAAATGAACTCGTGAATGCCGTTTTTTGGAATGATATGTCATTTTCTTCCAAATACTGTTCGATTTTCTTTGTTTGGTGAAGAATTTCCTGTAAATGGGTTGAACTGAAACAGCCTCGCTCCCAGTGCTTGATTTGTGACTGTACGCACCGTTATCTCGTACCGGTATCTCTGACGAAAAAAATCAGAACCACAAATTTTGAGATGTGGTACGATAGAACTCTTGCTGCGCTTGAATCGACGTAAGACAAGTCCTACTTGGTGTGATGCTGCACTGTACTTTATCTAGACTTTTTCTCTTCTTAAATATCTTATAGTTCAAATTTAATTATGTTCACCTTATTGTAATTTCTTTTTTGTAACAAACCATAAAGTGAGAAAATATTTAATTTAATTTAATTAACAACACATGTAATAAAAGATTGTTGATGCACATGAGAGTTATTTTTTACTAGTATAAATATTGTAGTCACACTTTTAAAACGCTCAGAAAAGCGTTAACGTTTTAAAAGATCTGTATTTCAGAAACACCCTCCTCCCCCACGGATCACTGTCTCGGATCCTCTGTTTTTACATATCACACAGTGCCCACTCCTATCTCATATACTGAAGAGGCTCAAGTAATTCCCTGAAGAGAATTCACAGAAATCCCAAGTACGGTATCTGTAACGATAACATTGTTTAGCAATCTCTATCTTTGCGTGGAGAGACTTGTGTTTCGCGGAACATCCTTACGCAGCAGCGAGGGCGCTATCAAAAGAAGTTACTATCGTGCGCACAGCTACTTGCGAGCTCAAAGGTTATCAACTGGTCACGCTATGTTTGCAGCTAAGAACTGCCTTCAAATGCGGCTGTCTGGCAACCAAGAATTTAATGATCAACGACGAGCGAAGAAAGAGCGTACCGCAAGCTAATGAAATACACGAATTACATCACAGTCCCAAAATCTACGAAATTCTAATAATAATACCTTTGCAAATGAGTACTCACAAAAATGCTAGCGATTATCACGGTTTGCTCAGACCTCGCAGAGATTAACCTGAATGGCACACTTGGAATGTCGGGTTCTAAAATGATTAATATCGACATCTCACAATTGTTTAGCAACATCAGAAAACGAAACTAGCATTTTTTGTTGATATTTATATCCCGAATACGATTGACTGGGCGAAAGGCACTGGGAACAGATTCTCCTAAAAACCCAGATTTTCTATTAGAAGCCTGCAAAAAGTTTAAAAGCAGCAGCTAGACAACTATGAATACCATGTAAGAACTGCTTTGTTGCTGGTCTAATATGACATATTACTGACTGTTGCAGCGATTGTTATGGTTGGAGCTTGTGTTATGTTAAATTGTCTGTGTTATGACATGAAAACAAACAGTGGTATTGCGTGGATAATACTTCTATATGTTGAGGATGAAAGTAATATAGTTTCCCAAAAACATTAAGGAAGAAAAATGTGACATTTTGTGCTAAGAGGCATTTTCTTACCAATATTTGCATATCACATGTGTGAACATTAACGTCCGATAAGATGAAATGTTCGACGGAACTGAAAATCACCAAAGAAACCTATTTATGCTAGAGAATGATTACCCAAACGTTATCAAGCGAGGTGGAAGCTGTTTGAGATACGCAAGTTTGAAACACTTTGGAGCATGAAACATGATGGATATCTGGTAGCCGGCCGTTGTGGCCGAGAAGTTCTAGGCGCTTCAGTCCGGAACCGCGCTGCTGCTACGGTCGCAGGTTCGAATCCTGTCTCGGGGGGCGTGGATGTGTGTGATGTCCTTAGGTTAGTTAGGTTTAAGTAGTTCTAAGTCTAGGGGACTGATGGCCTCAGATGTTAAGTCCCATAGTGCTCAGAGCCATTTGAACCACTTGATATCTGGTAATTTGTTTTCAGAGTGCAGTTATAAAATGTTTACAGACTTATCCGAATGGTTGCTCCACGTCTGTTCTTTATGTCCTAGAATCTGCAATTTCTGACGTGGTAAAATTGAGGCGGTACATTTACACTGACCTCGCACTTGGTGAACATTATCTGTGGTGTTGTACAAACTGGTGAAATGGAAGGCTTGCTTCTAATATAACAGAGAAGCTACTTAGAGAAAACCCGAGGATAAATTTTCTTCTTGAAAAGATGACTTGCTAGGTACGATAGTTTAATTAAATACCTGAATCTGTATGATAAGAGTGTTATGTCAGAGGTGTACCAAAGTTTGAGAAGTATTTAAGTCCAGGGAACACCGCCTTATTGTAGCACTGACCATGTGGACGGAGAGGTTTGAGTGTCCGCGTGAAGCTGAAGCCTCTACCGGCTGTAGTGTAGCTACGTAGTTACTGGCAGGGTCTCAGAAGCCGGACAGGTCTCAACGACTGAACCTGAAGAATTGTGACCCACAACACCCCACTCCTCTGACATCCTTTTTCTATAGTCCTTTCATAACACCATAGAACCCAAAGGCGAAGCAGGATAAGAGGAAAATTTCACACCTGTGATTCTCAACGATCGCGTAGGCGGAAGATGTTACACCAGACGGACTGGCTGTAAAGGCGCTACTCTGCTGTCCTTGAGCTCGGGACAGTTTGTTAGAGTTCAGGTTTCTGAAATCCAATGTGTCACACCCAGGTGCCGCGATGTATTGTTCCAGAATCATAGTGAGTAGGTTACTACCTCGCTAGATGAGATACGTCTTTAAACAAAAACACGCGAATGGCAATTGCTCCTGGCGTCTTTTATTAAGTCCAATGGCGATGGAATATGGGCGGTGGTAGCAGGCTTGCGTGACGCTGGAAGCTGCTAGTATGGACTTGTAGATGGGCGGCAGGTGTGTGATGGTCCTCTTCCTGAGAACTACTCTTGACTGCTCAGGAGTCTGGTCCTACATCCACCGACTGGGTAGGACCATCTGGACAATTGCTGTCCATTCCGAATGGGACACGGCGTAAAACACTGGGGTAAACGTTGTCAGTCACACTTGCAACTTGTTAGGAATCGGTAGAAAGGTCACTCATCTGTGCAAGAAAACAGAGAGAGAACTATATGATTAAGAATATTGAAACATGATGTGTCAGGACTCCTCTAGACAGATCAGATAGAAGAACAGCTCTCGTCACCCGCTATCTAGCTAGATTACAGATACACGTTGCTACCTTGAGTGAAACTAGACTATCAGATGAAGGACACAGTGAGACTAGTTCAAAGTACTCCTGGAAAGCATAGGATACAAAGGAACCAAGGAACTGTGGCGTAGAATTTGCAGCAAAAACAAAAATAGCAAAATAGCATCCATTAAATGGAAGAATTCTGACTCTTCGAATTCCTTTCACTGGAGATGGTTTTGTCTTTCCGTCTCCGCCTATGCTCCCAGTCAAGATACCCATTAAAGATGAACTCTTGTTACTTGGAGACTTCAGTACAAGGTTGGGGAGGAGGGGACAATCGTTTTTGGGGAAACAACATGGGTAAACAAGGTGCTGGAAAATGCATGCAAAAGGGCTATTTCCTGGTCTCTGCTACCATGATCTTTTTATCACCAATGCACAATTCCGTATGCCTTATCGTTTTAAGACTACATGGATAGATCCATGCTAGAAACAGTGGCATCTCATTGACTATGTCATCACAAGGTAATATTACTGGAAAGACGATCTGATCACAAAAATAGTTTGAAACATCGGGGTGACTGCTGGACTGAACAAAAAATGCAAGTTAGCTATCTTCAACAACAACAGTGTACAGTATAAAACGCTGCGGTCTTTATTGCGAGACAATTTTAGATCGACTTATGAAAACATCAGCTAACCAAACAGATGTCGAACAAGAATGGATTGCTTTAAAGAACACAACCTAAATGACTGCAGAGATCATTGGATTAGATGAAGAGAAATGACTAGTCTCATAACAATACGGAAATGATTAAGAATTTAGTAAGACTCGAATGGTATGTTTACCTATGTCTTGTTCAAGATCCATCTTCCGTAGAAAAGAAACAAGTTTTCAGGAGCTCAAACAGAATTGAGAACAGACAAGAACTTATGGCAAAAAAAGCTAAAGAACCCCGGACTCTGTCGGGTGCCAGGCACTTGCGAAGCTTTTACACTGGAATAAAAGTGATATATGGACCTGTTCGTACCTCATCAGGAACCCTGTAAGCTGACGACAGTACGTCCATCCTCACTGACAGTCGGGACATCTTGAGTCGCTGCAAAGAGTGCTGCGGCTCACTCTTAAATCATGGTGGTACTGCTACTGACGATTTCCTCAGACATGTCTTATAACATTCAGCACAGCCTTGCATTGAAGTACCACCGCTGTAGGGAGCGTGAAACCGAGAAAGGCACCCCCTAACGTTCCAACATCTCCCCCGAAGATCATTCAAAGTTATGGCTTGCCTCTAAAAACCAGATTCTTCTCCCTCTTTCTTCTGACGTGGGAAACCCGTAAGGTACTAACATTAACTCCACAACTGTCAAAATTTTTAATTGAGACATCAAAATTGTCTATGGTAATCACCACGGCATAAACTTACTCTCTGTAGATAGTAAAATGTGTGGTATAATTCCGTTGTATCGTCTCCGGACTCCTTCAGAGACTGTACTTCCAGATTCTCAGCGCTGATCTCGCTCCTCCAGAGGTACTTTTGGTACGATCTGTGCGTGACAACTGCAGAACATGTGCGGGGGACAACATAATGTTCTATGAGCTAGAAAAGGCCTTTGACGCGGTGCCCAGAGGAGCTTTGTGGAAGACCTTAAAATGTTCCGGCTGCCTTGATCACTTCACTGGACTGATTCAAGCTCTCCACGATGACAAGTCTGGGCAAGTCTTTACCAGGGTGAAGCATCTGATGAATTCCCTATTACTAATGGGCTCCATCTAGAATCTGTTCTCGCATCAATATTGTTTGCCTTGTACCTCGCAGCCATGCTTCACGAAACATCGTCTGTAAACAAAGCAAGCGTAGAACTGTCATCTATATTTGACAGAGGACTATTCAGACCAGACTCAATAGTAAACGGTTCACAAGTCTCACCCTCGTAATTGAAGTATGCAGAAGACGAAGTTTCTCCAGTCCATACCGCCACAGAGCGATCTGTAACTGTCTGTAAATTGGTCCATTAGGGCATATGAATGGTTTGGTCTGAATATAAACATCTGAAAAACAAAGGTATTCGCAGAGCCAGCTCTAGGAGCCTTTCCAGATTTTAGTATCTTTTCCCTGCACCCTTCTGACCATGCAGGAACTACATCAACAACTAATTGCTAATCGGTAAAGGTCGTGGGGGACATAAAATGTGTTGCTCATGTTACTTTTGGAAGTGTCACATCAGGTATTCCTGAATAAAGATCTGACACTATCCACAAAAATGACGATGTATCAAGCAGTTGTTTCTACCTTGGTCCATGGTTCCGAAACCTGGACGATATATCGTTGTAATTTTAACAAAATAGAACGCTTCCAGCAACAGAAGCTAAGCTACAAAAAATGGCTCTGAGCACTGTGGGACTCAACTGCTGTGGTCACAAGTCCCCTAGAACTTAGAACTACGTAAAAATAACTAACCTAAGGACATCACACACATCCATGCCCGAGGCAGGATTCGAACCTGCGACCGTAGCGGTCGTGCAGTTCCAGACTGTAGCGCCTTTAACCGCTCAGCCACTCCGGCCGGCCAGCTAAGCTACATCAAGAATATCAAATAAGATGACTTCATATCAAGAACAATTTTTCTTGAGAGGGCGAAGATTAACAGTATAGAAGCCACCGTCATTGGTCAGCAACTCCAATGGAACGGGCATCTCCTGAGGATGAGGAATCACACACTTGTCGACAAACTTCGTATAGTGAAGTGAGCACAGGTAGATGCCACCATGGTGCTCCTTTAGTGCTGTAAAAGGATCAGTTCCCTGAAGACTTTAAATATTGACCTGAGCAATTTGTGAGCCACATCAGAAGATCGTATTCGCTGGCGCACAACTACCTCAGCCGCTGTGTTACATTTTGAGCAAGAACGCCGAAAACTGGAGGAATGAGAAACGTCAGATATGAGAAGTTGGTCAGGCCCAGCCACTCCCTCCGCCCTCTGTTAAGTGTAATTTACGTGGTTGCAGGTTGAATACCAGGTATGGCCTGTGCAGCCATAAAAGGCATCTCCCACACTAGAACTGTGATGCAATAAAGGATATAAAGGAGAAAAATGGAAACTCAGATACGAGTATCACACCACGGCGACGACGTATACTGAAGATTTCCTGCATTTTGCGATCGTCCAGACCACTGTGCTTCGACGTGGCGTGAAGTCTTCGCAACGTAGTGCCTTTTAAGAGACTATGGTATATTCAAAGAAACCCCGGTAACGTTGCTGGCCTGTGCCGATACAGGCTCTGCAAAGCGTTCGCATCATTTTTTTTTTTTAACTATGCGTTGTTCCCTGCTTAGTGACTATAATTGTGTCACGTTCGGGATGCTATGTAAATGACTACAATCTGAGGTACTGGAGGGCAAGATCATTACAGTACTTTTACGCCACATTAAAAAATTCCTGTGAAAACAAGTTCTCGACTCCAAGGACACGCCAGTTTTCGGTTCTGTCTACTGTTCGAAAAATGTCTTGCAGTGTCCTCGTGACTTGCATAGTTTGTGTTTCTTTGATCGGAAGCCTTGTTATCGTACTCTTTTGGTCACAGAAAATGGCTGCGTTATTAGCGCTGTTTTTTGGCTGTAATCGTCAACGGGATAGTTTGGTTTGCGTAGACTTCAGTCTAATACATGGCTCTAAGGGTTACTCAAGCTCTACCAAGCAGCCATTGTCATTTTATAGAAAGAAGAGTTGTCAGCACGGGAAGTTGCCTGGCGATTAAATTTGAACATTCAACGCTTATCTTGAGACACACTGTTGTGTCCCAGGTGCAAACTACCATATGGAAAGTTGGAATTAATTACAACTTAGAAGGTTTATTCTGAAAACAACGTGAAACATAACTCAGTGTAATCACTCGTGTCCAGGTCCGTAGCCAAAGTTCACAATAACAGCGTCGTGACTGAGAAGAGACTTGCTCAGTACTCCAGGAGGCCCACCAGACGACTCCCCTTCCGGGCCGCGACTTCATCACGTGGGGCTGCTTCCTGATTGGCTCCGTCGGCTCCAGCGGTATGACTGCTGCATCTCTTGCGGCGCCCCCACTGTGAGCACTTTGAAGTATGCCGCGCTGCTGCCGCTGGGGCGTTGGCAAACGGTGCTCGAGAGGGCGGAGACCGCGTCTTGCGAGCAGCAACCGCGCGGTATGGACGCACGGCACGACACCCACAACAATGAAGACATTCCTCACAGGAGTCGTCTGCATTCAGCAACGGCAACTAATGACTGCTACCTACATATTATCGCACGCACGTACAGGATACGCCAACGAATCGCTCAGCCCTACAGTCAACATTTCGATACGATGGATTTAAAAGGTACTCAACAGCGTGGTCATCAGCGCCCTTATGGGTGTATGATTTGCACGATGTCTGTTCTCAGACGAGAAGTTATTGCGACAAATTACCGGGAATTCGATTTATCAGTAAACATTTCGACGATGGGTCCGTCTTCCAAGATGATAATGCATGACGACACCGTGTCCGGCTCGTGAATCCTCTGCTCCAGAAGGCATGAATGACAATCCGTATCTGCTGACATAAACCCAACTGGGCATGTGTGGGACCAGTTGAAACAGTTGGACAGCACACCACACGAAGAAACACAGTATTGAGAATCTTCCACCAGCATATTTCGGTTTCAAACATGCACTTTCAAACGGACTCCCTTTATTTTGGTTATTGGTGTCTTCATTTCACGGTAACGTTGTTTCTTATTTGTTTAGTATTTCTTATTCTTTCATTTTCTGCTTCCCTTGAATTTAATACCACACACACACAAAAAGACAGGCACTTTTATCCTCGCTACAGAGGTAGGTGGCATGTAGCTATTTTCTGTGGTCAATAAAGTATTGAGAAAGAAGTCTGCAGTCGAAAAACTACGCGAGTCATGGGTGGAGTGCACGCCTTTTTTCTTGAGCAGTTGCCAGAAAAACCGGTGTACATCTTGAAATAATTGACTTCTGAGATAGGAATTCACTTCTGAGATAGGAATTCTTATTTTCCAGAACGCATATTAATATACCACCACAGTAGTCATACTCTTGCTAGTAGCTGCAAAACTTTTGAGTATCTTATGCAACTATGACCACCGAACACACGAATTATTTTTTGAAACTTCCTGGCAGATTAAAACTGTGTGCCGGACCGAGACTCGAACTCGGGACCTTTGCCTTTCGCGGGCAAGTGCTCTACCATCTGAGCTACCCAAGCACGACTCACGCCCCGTCCTCACAGTCGTGCTTGGGTAGCTCAGATGGTAGAGCACTTGCCCGCGAAAGGCAAAGGTCCCGAGTTCGAGTCTCGGTCCGGCACACAGTTTTAATCTGCCAGGAAGTTTCATTTCTGCGCACACTCCGCTGCAGAGTGAAAATCTCATTCTGGAAATTATTTTTTGTCTGGGATGTATGTCAGAAATACTGCTCTTTGGAGTAGAGAAAAACCCGAAAGCACAAAATACGAATTATATGAAATATACTTTACTTTTCCTGTTTGTTTTTCATCCACTTTTTCTTGACCACGTGTCTCCACTTCGATATAGATGAAACATCAGCATAGTCACACGAATTTTGTCCTGTATGTAGATCAACGCAATTCAAAAGATCAACACATTTCAGTGGTTCGGTGTGCATGATAACGAGTACTTCGATCGCCTTCTCTATCGAATACACTTCGTACACTATAGCCGTCTCGCTAAGTTGCTGAATCTGTGAATCACTCGCCGATGTTCTCGTAATCTATGTCTTCCCAACCAGAACTCTGTATTGTACAGAATAATATTCGTATTAATTATAACAGAGTACTTCAGATTTTGTTTTCTCTATATTTTTTTTCAAAAACCGCCAAACTAATCGGCACCCTGGTAACTTGCTGTGCCTCTAAAAATTTTACATCCTTAGTGTCCATATCCAACACCAACAGAAGTAAAATGATCAGTAGCCTATAATAATAACTAGGGGTTCCTCTTAGCTACTGGAATGTAGTCGAATTAAATCACGTGATGCTGATTACATCAGATTAGGAAATGAAACGCTAACAGTAACAGTTTTGTTATCTGGACAGCAAAATAACTGACGACAGCCGAAGTGAAGAGGATACAAAATGCAGACGCAGTAGCAAGAAAAGTGGTTATGGAAAAAAAAGATACACTTGGTAGCACCTAACATTAATTTAAGAGTTACAGAATCTTGTTTGAAGGTGGAGTGCAGTCTTGCAATGGAAGTGAAATGAGGGTGATAAATAGCTCAGATTAAGAGAGATGTTTCGAAATTTATGGCTACCGAAGAATATTGGTGATCAGATGGGTAGATAAAGTAGCTAATGAGGTGAAAATGAAACGCAATGAGGGAAAAAAAATTATTGCACAACCTGAGTAAAACAGGATAGGAACGGAGACATCCAATTGTTAATGGTAGTATTAGGTCTACAAATTTAATTACGCCATTTTCCACTAAGTTCGTGGCTGTATTGTGAAAAACTTTCAAAAAAGACACGATTCAAAGTACTGGCCACCGCTGGCCACTACTTTCTCCCATTTTTCTGACAGCGTACTAGACCCGCGGCGGATGAACTTTTGATGATGATGATGATGATGATGATGATGATGATGATTGGTTTGTGAGGCCCCAACTGCGCGGTTATCAGCGCCCGCACAAATTCCCAACCTTTGCTCAGTCCATTTTGCCACTTTCATGAATGATGATGAAATGGTGATGACCACACAAAAACCCAATCATCTCGAGGCAGGTGAAAATCCCTGACCCAGCCGGGAATCGAACCCGGGACCCCGTGCTCGGGAAGCGAGAACGCGACCGCGAGCTGCGGATGGCGTCTTTCGAGGAATCGATCCCAGTTTGCAATTGTTAATGCGACCAGAGGGGGTGGCCCGCCAGGTCGTGAGCCGCTGATCAGAAAAGGTGGTAGTCGGAGGGAGCAATGTCTCGAGAATACGGCTGGTGGGGTAGGGCTTCCCTTTTGAACGTTTCCAATTATATTTCGACGGATTTTACGTAAAGGAGGAGGAGGAGGGGGGGGGGGGGGGAGGAGGAGCGAACAAGCCTCGTCATGCCGCAGAATCACATTTTCATGTCCATCGCTGTATTGTGGCCATTTGTCTTTCAGTGGTCGGCTCAGACGCATTAATTGAGTCCGATAACGATCTCTTGGGATTGTTTCCATCGATTTCAGTGGCTTCGAAAACCTTTCTTCCACCGCCATGCCTGTCTTCGACGTCAAAATCATCGTTTTTGAAGCGTTAAACCATTCTCTGCTAGATCTTCCACTAACAGGTGCCACAACATAGTTCTTATCCAGCATTTTATGAGTCTCAGCCGCAGATTTCTTCATGTTAAAGTAGAAAATTAAAACTTCCCGCAAATGACGAAACTGGACTCTTAAGTTTGACAAATTCAAACGAGAATAACTTCATAATGCAGTAAAAAATAGAGTAATATCTTGATGGAGTTAAGTTCATAAAAGTCTAAGCTTACTGTATGACACGACCACCAGCGCTACCACTTGTCGCCTCTGACGTCTATTGCAGAACGGCGGAAGCAAGGCTGTAGACCTAATACGCTTGGGGATGGGGGTAAAGTAGTAGTAATACACAGTACTAGCGTGGGTAGCTGGACTGATTTGTTCGAGTACTGATGACCACCCATGTCAAAGTGCCTAAGGGCTATATTAAGGGCAGGAGTGTGGGGTCTACGACTGGGCAAGAGGACAGGATCATTGCGAGAGGGTAGAAACTGCAGGTATCTGCGATTCGCGACCGTCGGGCAGCGGCAGCAGACAGCGCGCTGTGGAGTGTGGATCCTGGAGCGGTGCCAGGACAGCGCGCGAGCCACAGGTCCCCCCCCCCCGCAGCTTTTTGCTCTTCCGGCGGCAGCGGCCGCGCCCTGACGTCACGCCACACCCACCACTGCCACTGCTCAGCCAGCGGCGCGTGCTTTCGGCCTGTCGCTTCCCCAGTACATCTGGCGGTGCCGCCCCGCCCATCGCGACACGCTACAGGGCGAGGGGAAAAATCTGACAACGTAATACACACTACTACTGTCACAGCCATATTCGAAAATTAGCGGACGCCCACTAAAGCATTCTTTTTCTGCTAGATTCCTTAAGTTCGTTTATGCCATCATTCAGTTTAATCTACATGTCTCGAATCTTATACAAGCAACAATTATAGTTTTTTACTGCAATAATAAATGTATTTTTCCTCTGTGCCAAAAAGCTTCAAGAGATACATTAATTCGCAGTTACGCCTATGTCTATACTCTGTGAACCACTACAGTATATAGAAGAGGGTACGTCCCACAGCAGCAGTTACTAGAGCTTTCTTTCATTCCTTTCACGTATAGATTGCGGAAAGAATGATTGCTTAAATACCTCTGTGCGTCCTGTAATTAGTCAAATCTTTGTGATCGCTTTGGGAGCGATACATAAGGGTTTGTAATAAATTATTCCTCGGTTCATCACTTAAACTTGGTTCTTGAAATTTTCAAAGTATGTGTCCTCGGGATAGTATGCGTCTAATTCAAGCATTTGTCAGCTCAGTTCTCTCAGCATGTTCGTGGCTCTCTATCATTGGCCGACCAAACCTCTGATCACCCGTGCTGCACTTCTCTGCATACGTTCAACATCCCCCCTAAGTTGTGCTTGGAACTGGTCCCACACACTTAAGCTATATTCTAGGATGGGTTCCACGAATGTTTTGTGTGTAGTCTCCCTCGTAGATTCGTTTTATTCCACTATCATTCTAGAAATGAACCGCAGTTTTCCACCTGTTTTAACTACGACTGAGCCTATGTGATGGTTTCGTTTCATATCCCTACAAAGTGTTACACGCAAGTATTTGTATAAGTTGACCGATTCGAACTGATAGTCACAGGATTCTAAGTGACTGCACTATTTTACATTTCTGGACATTTAAAGTAAGTTGTCCATCTTTGCAATGCTTGGAAATATTGTTAAGATATGAGCAAATATTCGCGTAACTTCTTTAAGACAGTACTTTATTACACGTAACTGCATCGTCTGTTAGAAGTCTGAGGCTACTATTAATATTGTCCGCAAGGCCATTAATAAACAACATGGAACAGTAAGCATCAAAGTTAACTAGTTGAGTCCTTCCTACCAAAAAATCTTTAACCGAGTTACAAATTTCGCTTTATGCCCCATACGATCATACTTTTGATAATGAGCGTATTGTTTAACGGAATCAAATGGTTTTCAGAAATCGAGGACTGCATCTGGCGACTTTTATCCGTGGCTTTCAGTATCTCGTGTAAGCAAAGTAAGAGTTGTGTTTCACGTGAATCCATGCAGCCTGGCACGAGTCACACTGATATCAAAATCTGTTTTTAACACACAGACAGTTAATTTTCTTTTGTTTCCAGTCAACGCAAGATATGGATTTCCGCTGATTTAATGCTTCGCTCGATACAGCATTTCCATCGTCGTCGCCTTTACATGCTGCTATTTCGTTAGATAATTTCGACTGGTAACCTGTCTTATATGGAAAACACTGAAAAGAAGGGGCAGAATGATAGTACATCCGTTAAGAGGCCAGGGAATAACTTCAATGGTACAAGAGGGAGCTGTAGAGGGTAAAAGCTGTAGAGTAAGACAGGGATTGGAATATATCCAGCAAGTAACTGAGGGTGTAGGCTGCAAGAGGTACTTTGACATAAAAAGGCTGACATAGGAGAGAATTCGTGGCAGACCATTCTACACAAAATTTACTCGAACGTCGTAATAAGAGGAACTTTAATGTATGTCCGGATTTCTTCATTGCTGAAATACGTATTAAACATGACATAGTGCTGGGTGATATATGGAAGTACAATTCGCCGAATGAGTTCCAGCCATCGCTTTGGTGATGGTATTCTTTTACACAACATTAAATTTAACGGTATCGTGATAGGACGTACTACGAAAGAGAAATTCCGCGATTAACAGCCTCGTAATTTCTTTGTTGTGGTGTGTTAACACGGCTGCTGAACTGAACTTTGTCCAGTACACCGCAGCAGAGCACACACAAAGCAATTTCACTATCGATAATAGCAGGACGCATTTCCTATTCAAATAATTTCCTGTTCTAGCCCTGCGGAATTGCATATAAATTGTCCACTGCATAAACGAGATGGTGTAGCTCCAAGACCGGCAACGCGAACTATCGCTTTAAGCTCAGTTCGATGAACCATTTGAGTACACGTGCATTTGTGGCATTTCCAGTCACATCGCTTTAAATTAAAATACGTCTGCATTTTACACTCGGAAGTAAAACCACACAGAGTATATTTTTGCTGGTATCGTATGTAATCCAACGCCTATTGTCATAGCAACCGTAAACTACAGACACACAAAACGAAGAAGGGCTTTTTTACTCTTTTCATTGAAGGTGGCACGACCAATTTATTAACTTCTTTGAAGTATCAAGATGTGCTGCATCTGAAAGACGGGTCTTCAGACAAACTAGACCAGCAAACGAAAGCAGTGGAAGTAAGACTTTTGAATAACCTACTTTCGGTTGGATCTGTGAAGACGGCTTTAAACGACATCAGGCTTAAAGTGCTAATTCGCATTACATGTATGCAAGTTACTCTCACCGTATAGTCCTAAGCAAGATGTAATGTTTCACTGTTCAAATGGCTCTGAGCACTATGGGACTCAACATCTGAGGTCATCAGTCCCCTAAGAACTACTTAAACCTAACTAACCTAAGGACATCACACACATCCATGCCCGAGGCAGGATTCGAACCTGCGACCGTAGCGGTCGCGCGGTTCCATACTGTAGCGCGTAGAACCGCTCGGCCACACCGGCCGGCTGTGTAGCTACACATGCTGCATTCACCTGGTTCCAAAGCGCAGATATCTCCTGCAATATCATTCGGATGAGGTTCGATCTTCTCATGGGGGTGGTCCGGGTGGTGCGACCTGACCCATCTCGTCGTGTTCTGAGGCCTTCCGTGAACCATTCTGCACACACCGTTGCACTGCCGAAACACTTTGTCCCACGCGAGCAGCAATTTCCCAGATGGATGCTTCACATTCTCTCACTGATTAGACGGTACGGTTCACTTACACGTCTGCGAGCGAAAGGGTGGATACTCAAAAGGCTTGCGCTAAGAAGTTATCTGGCGTAGATCAAACTACTAATGGAGAACGAGGTCCTACTTTTATTTCATTTTATTTCACTGTAATCGGGTGTTCGCACATTCTTTCATTTATCCGGGAAATATTATAGTTCCTTTATACAGCTAGCAGGCCTGGTCGCGGCCATAATTGGCCGAGCGCAACAGCGCCTGATAAGACCTGGCTGGTACACAGAACGTGGAAGTCGGAATAAACAGCTACGACGCTGTCGACACACACACTTGAGCGCACACAGAGCTCAAGATTGCTTATTGCATCACCGCCATCTGAAACACTGCAAGCAAGTATCTGACGGTGGACGATTACGATGACAGCGAAGGAAGAGCAAGAGCTTCAAGCAACTCCCACGTCCGCACAGCCAGGAGTGGTAGCCCACAGTTAATGTTGTTTATCTTTTCACAGATAACGCAGATTTACTGTGCCGCACAAACCAGACATTACGCACCAGCGAGCTGGCAACACGGCGGCTTGAAGTTCAGCATCTGTCAGCCACTAATTACTCCCCAACGCTGCAACTACTAAAACACAGCAAGCAAAGCCGGCGGTCGGTTTACCTGCTACCATCTTCGAAAATACCTCTTACACCTTATTCTGAAGTTACTCTTTTTCGTACGAAACCCGATAATTTAAATCATACCTAGTGGACCACCACCTGTTACGGACTTTTCATACAAGCTCAGTTTTGCACTGAAGGAGGCTTGCTGTCACAATGAGGCTACAATCTTGAGATGGGAAGAGAATCTGTATCTGCCGAGTTACGACCAAAGTTTAAACTAAAGTGCAGTTGTAAACCGAGTGGAATACAACTGTAAAACTGACTTCTCTGCAGCTATACGTCTTGCGTAGTACTTTTGTAGTTGGAGTTTTGGATTAGAAACTGAACAATTAGACCTCTTGGGAGGAATAGCGAAGAAAAGAGTCAGTAAAAACCGTTCATGGGTTTCACAGATATTAGCAAGGCTTTGTAACAATTTCAACTCCGAAATACGTTTCTAAATAGATGCCGTCGTAGTTTATACGTGTCCGGTTGATCACGGCCCTAAGTCGGCGCACCGATGATAAGCTCAAATTAGGCATAGGAATTACGTGCGAGAGGGCAAATACATTCCGCTTGATTCTGTTTCATAGGTCTCAAATAATTAGCTCAATATGGCAACCCACAAGACCCTCTGATAACACTGCTTACAGTCAGCTACTTCCTGAAAGTGAAGTATATGCCATACTGTGTGTTCTGCACCAACTGTCTCTCTCTCTCTCTCTCTCTCTCTCTCTCTCTCTCTCTCTCTCTCTCTCTCTCTCTCTCTCTCTCTCTCTCTGCTCTCTAACCACCATGTCCGTATCCTGTTCTTAGCCTTCGCTGCCTAGTTCAAAAGGTCTCCGAATTCAGATACTATAAAATGCCAAGTTCTGCAACTGTCCAACGCTTACGACCATCTTTACCATTTTTAACAGTAGTTTACATCAAGCATCACCGCACAATGTTAAAAATCTTTATAGCAGCTTTATTACAATCTTTTGTTTCCGTAGCGTAGAACGGAAAATTCACTCCGAGAAAGGTATATCATTACTGCTAGTAGTTGCGTTTCCGTGTTATAAACGGGTATACGAGACAAGTTTGCTATTGAACTTTGTGCACATCAAAAAATTCCAATAATTAATTGCCGTTGCAGGGCACTGAAATATAGAAATATGTAGATAAAAAGGAAGTACGTCAGTTTTTTCTTACTCTCATTTAACTTTTGAAGATAATAAGATAGATTTACGGAACGATCAGTTATTGCTGATCAACCAGCTCGGCAGACAGTCATTTCTGTTTGCTTCCCTTCAAATTAACGATGAAATAACTATCAGTTCAAACAATTACCCCTCAACACTGCCACTACCAGAATATGGATTAACTTGGGATTCCGTGTAACGAAAAGCCCTGAATATTCTGACAAAATCTCAGCTGTGTCAATTTGTCGCCACTGTGCGAATAAAATGGTCTTGTCTAGTAGGCAAGCTGTCTTTCACTGTTCTCTCTCCCCAATTCCGGTACGGTGAGCACGCAACGTTTACTGAAAAAAAAAAAAAAAAAAAAGAAGCAAGTAGTTATAAGCAATCTGCGTAAACATCCCTTTCTCCATGGAGCTAACGAATACGGTGCATCAGCCGCATAAGGCCAACGTCCGTGCCAGCCGTTATCTGTTTGTCCCACGGATACACACACAATCATCACGTATTATCAAGTAGATGGTTCTTGTCTGTGCAGCTGCTTTAATGTTAAACCACCAAGGCTTATCGACTGTCTCAATTACTCTCTGCTCCTAGTTAAGATAAAAATATAAAAATAAGGACAGAAAATCTTAGGAACAAGTGTTGCGGCAGCACACAGTATAATATTCGACAACTGTATTCCTTACGTCTTACAGTTTTCCCAGAAAGTAGTTAGTGGTACCCTTAGATCAGAAGTGAACGCTATTTACATTCAAGTTAATTGCCTTTCATCCCCAAGTGCAGTCTCTGAGGGCGTACTTTTCAGATGGACGTAGGCGCGCAATAGCTCAATGATTACTTCAAGGCATGACTAACACCCCTCCCCCCCCTCTTTCCCCCCTCATCTAATGTCAACTAATCGGTGAACGACTCACGCTGGACACCGAACATTCAGCAGTTAGGGGTCTTACATGAAGGTTGTATTTACCGCGCGTTATTTTCGGCCACAATTTGAATACAAACCGACGAAACTGCGCGTATCTGTTAAATGCATACGAAGGCAGACGTTTCCGGATGGATCCCCAAACTCTTCAGTCAGGTTACTTTTCTTACAAGTTCGAACAGGACTCGAAAATAGGTCACACAAGATAGCTGCCAGGTTGGTGCCGCTAGAGCAAACAGCTACTGTAACTGGTTGACCTCGATAGCATACCTAGCAAGGTCGCAGCATGCATTCTGGGCTATTCGGGCGCCAGTAAGGATGATTTTCCAACCGGCTTCGAGGCAATCACGGCGGCGCAGCCAATGGACCGAGACAATCTTGATGTGTGGCCATGTACGGAGAGGCAATTTCGCCTTCGTAGTTACAGCGATATTGTTCTCACAAACTTTTAAGAACGAATTTCCCTAGAGTTCTCAGCTCTACGTATATATTCAAACTGACCGTAGCAATATCGCCGCTTCTGAGAGATCTACTAGTTAATACATGCAGTCACACGCAGAAGATTGAAAACTACTAGAATCTTAAAAGAAAAGAGCAACTTGATGCTATAAATCTCTCTGGCTTCAACTTTTTGTAACAGTACATCATCTTCACTACGAGCAAATGTGGCCCAGTCAAACGAGTTGACTCTGCGGCAGCATTGACGTGTGCACTGAAGATAACGTACTATCTATAAATCAGCTGAACTGATTTCCACAGGCTTCTTTACCACACACCAATGCCATGTTTGTAGTACGTGGTAACTTTTTCCGCATTCCCTTAATGCCACCAAGGTAACGGCGCTAACCATTATTTCTAGCATATCAAACAAACATGGGCTAATCAGGCTAAACGTAAAATAATTTCTACTGGACTACTTCAGCAGATAGTTGCACAAATGATCTACGAATGTTAAAATCTCTACCGATAAAACTGAAAATTATGTATTGCAGGTTATTAAGTGACATCTTTTAGTTGCAAAACTTTATATGTCACAAGTAGCTTTTTACTGTTATATGCCGTACTACATGGAACACATACCACTTACATTTTTAGCGACAGTCTCACCCTATGCGTAATTACATACACAACAAACTTCTCAACCAGGAAATAAACTCCCCGTCTATGTACAAAAATGTGGTACCTATGTCTTGGGCTATCGTTTACGTAATGAATGGCAATACAATTTTCAATGAAGGATTGCGAGTCCAGTTGACAGAGGTCGTTTAAGTGGTTACGGCTGAATTGAGCCACTGTAATACCTCTGCGGTCGGTCCTTGTACACTAACATAGATCCAGTAGCTACAGCACCCACAAACATGTATGTTTGATCGAACAGATCACAAACATCGAACTACCGCCCCCAAAGCTGGGACCACGAGGACACCGGCATATGACCTACCGCTTACGGCTTCCGTAACCGCAGGTAACAAGTGAGTAGCGCGTGGCAGCTGGCGCACAGTACAGTAGTAAGCGGCTTGCCCGCTTCCACCACTCACGAAAAATCAATACGCTGTGTTCATAGTTTTTGAAACCGTCATAATAAAACACCTTCTGGCCACTGCAGATTACTGCAACGTTTGTCAGAAGTTCAAATGCGCGATCTTCGTGTACGACAAACAGCGTCACTTCCATGGGTGTGGTCACGTGCCTAAGCCGTAAGTTCAAAAAGAGCACTTTTCTACTATCATGATGAGATACAACAAATGAAGTAAGAACAAGACAAGACATACCATCATTTTGTAATTTAATTTCCTCGGCGCTGAGTTTTCCATCCGGACTGCCATGGTTAAACGGCTACTGTCCTCCTAGTTGACAACTTTAGGGGTGTGCCTCCGTCACTTCAACTTCGGGGGAAAAAATCAATTCACCATTCCAGCACTCCAAAAAAATATCTTTAGCACACTTTCATTTCACCAATTAAAGGCCACCACTGATTGAAAAACACTTATAAAACCTAATGCGTTACTAAGATACAAAATTAATAATATATTTAATTTCTTTAGGCAGAATCGTCTACCAAGGAAACACCACACCCCACCGGACTAGCCACCATCTTGGCACTGACGGTCAGTTCAGCGAAGACCGGCGGCGGCGCTGCAGGCACTGGCCGGTGCAGAGCGCATGCGCGACACGCGATGGCTGCCTCCCCACCACTACCCACGCGTCGCGACAGTGTTCATACGAAAATTAACTACCAGCATGGCCGAGAAATGCAAACTACAGTTACCAGGCAATTACGATGCCGATCGACATTCCTGTTACGCCATCACGCAATGTCTGAACATGTTACACCTGATGTTTCACAGCAATTTAAAAATTACACTTATATTAATCCCACGCGTCATGTGTTTCGACAAATGAGCGATTTAAAAGCATATTCTGCACTGTCCATGATGAGATAGAGGATGGGGGGACGAGTCGCACAATATTCACGACGATAAAATCGAAACGTAAGCCATAAAGTAACTCCCATTAACAATACGTGCAGTGATCCGCAAAGTGATAAAAAAGTCCTCGTAATAACGATAAACATAGCTGTGTTGTTTCAGCAATCATTACAAAATAAAATATATGTTCTGAGATCTTCATATCTGTTCACATTTCATCTTTTTTTTTTTTAATTATAAAGACAGTTCCCTTTAAACTGCAGAAAATCCGGTAAGCCTTAGCGAGCGCGCATTACGTATTCAATGATCCGTGTCTATTCAGTCCATATTATTGTTGTAACCACGGGTTGCGCACGACCGGCTATACTTCGTTGGCGAAAGACGTAGAAAATCGAAAGAGTTTTGACGTAAGTGTGTCGCTAAAGGTAGCAAATATGCCTGATACGGCGAGCGTCATTATGAGTTATCAGTCTAGGGCTCTAGGTGAATTACTGTCGCCGTTGTCATAGCTGACAATATAATCACAGTACTGTTCTTTTCTCTTGCTTCATGTTCTTTTTTCCTTTCTAGCTGGTTATAACTTACGCTCCGCATTCATTTCTCCTTACTGCTCTTTTATTTCCTAACGTTTTTTACGTTTATTTCATTTGCACCACTTCCGTAGCACTGAAATGATACTGTTTCTTTTTTTTTTAGATCCAGTTTTAACGAAATTAAAATTATAAAGATACTAATTACAAACTTTCTTCAGTATTCAAATATTCCAGCTGTTAGAAAAACCTCTTCGTTATTATAATTTGTGATACAGTTACATGACATTAGTATTTTCCGTATGTTGAATATTTTTATGTTCTTATAAAATACGAAATGGCAGATTTCTTCAAAATTTCTCTCTCGCGCCTTGTACAGTGCTCCATAATGATGCAGTGAAGCATAGGCAGAGGGGAAGGGAGAAGTCGACAGCCGGCCGGTGTGGCCGAGCGGTTCTAGGCGCTTCAGTCTGGAACCGCGCGACCGCTACGATCGCAGGTTCGAATCCTGCCTCGGGCATGGATGTGTGTGATGTCCTTAGGTTAGTTAGGTTTAAGTAGTTCTAAGTTCTAGGGGACTGATGGCCTCAGATGTTAAGTCCTATAGTGCTCAGAGCCATTTGAACCATTTTTTTAGAAGTCGACAGGCAACCACACAAAGATCAACACTGGAAGCATTTTCTTCATCAAGTTACTACGTCTTCTTTGCGTTTTACACTGAGATATTGAGTCTCATAAATATTTTCAACACTAAGCTACTAAGATTATTTTTATCTTGTCATCACCGATTTCTTGCAGATTTATGGTAAATGTTCGCCAGGTGCAAGGCTTTCGATTTGATGCCCCTTCGGCGACTTGCGCGTCGATGGGGATGAAATGATGACGATTAGGACAACACAACACCCAGCCCCTGAGCGGAGAAAATCTCCGACCCAACCTGGGAATCGAACCCGGGCCCTTAGGATTGACAGTCTGTCGCGCTGACCACTTTTCCTTTTCCTTTTTTTTCCATTTTGTTCGGCATTTTTCGTTGCGTTTGGTCTGGGCGGACATCCGTCACAAGACATCCATTCAAGTTGATCGTTGATTCCTTTGCTCAGTTTTTTTATTACAGAGGGCGATGACCGAACGCGCTGAGCTACCGTGCCGGCATCACTCAGCTACCGGGGGCGGACAAAGTTATGGTGTATGTGCAGGGCTGGAAGTGAATGTGACAGAAGTGGCCAGGCGTTTATAAAAAGTAACGTTTTTGGTACGGGTCGGATGTGGCGAGCCACTTAACGTATTAGTAGCTGGTGTGGATAGAGCACAGAACAGTAACCAGATGTTCGTTGAGTCGAGTCCCCATTCGGAAACTTTTTTTATTTTCAATTTTTACTTTACTAACACTGCAAATGAACCGAAATAATGCTCAGTATACTGTATTTATTAATATTTTCATAATTGGCTTGAAGAGGAAAGGCGCAGGAAAATTTGGGATTGCTAATAAATTCCCAAGAAACGATAGTGCTTATAGCGTCCACGAGGACTCTGCAAACAAATTTTCAAGAAGGGATTGTAATTAAAGTGTCCGAGCAAACAGATAAATCGAGAATTCTCATTCGTCCGTGTCAATCAAAATACTCTTTTTAACGTCACGCCGGCCGGAGTAGCCGAGCCGTTCCAGGTGTTACAGTCTGGAACCGCGCAACCGCTACGGTCGCAGGTTCGAATCCTGCCTCGGGCATGGATGTGTGTGGTGTCCTTAGGTTAGTTAGGTTTAATTAGTTCTAACTTCTAGGGGATTGATGACCTCAGAGGTTAAGTCCCATAGTGCACAGAGCCATTTGAACCACTTTTTTTAACGTCACGTATAATTAAATATTTACATTCGTATGTTCTCTTTCCTGGTTGCCAGCACCAATCGACTTACAACAAAATCTTGGACGATCGAGAGGCAAAAATAGTTGTCGTGAAACGACAGCATACGAGCAAAGTAATCCACTCGTATACAGCGCAGTTTTCTTTATAAACCTTCCTGGAAAATTATTGCCAACAGTCTCCCTATGCCTACAAGAGAGTAGTTGTTCCTTTGGGCCACGAGCTTAATAATAAAAAAAAACCATAATCACATGAAAAAATATAGGAATTTCGTCATTACTTTATCAAACCACGTGAAACTAAGGACAACCTTGTACAAAAATGTTTTGACTGATGTGATGCAGCGCGACGTGCAGGAGAACAAAATTCTTCTCTTACTTGACTCGAAGGGAGGACAAACAAATCCACTATTATGCGGGGATATTTTTCAAGATGAAGAAGGTTTGGCATCGGGCAGTGTTAAAGGTATTCTCCCCAAACGCTAGTGCAACCCCGCCATGTCTTTTTTATCGTCCGATAAGGAATTTGATCAAAAAGCTACAAAACTGCTCTTATCTCATACAGAGAATAAATCACACCCCGATAAGACTCTATCAAAATACATTCCATTGTACACCACCTATCCTCACCAATATTTGGAGAAATGATGCGTTATGCGTAGTTTGCTGTCGAACTGTGCAATGAGAGAGAACAACCTTTTACGAATATTAATCAAGTTTATTTCTCTACAGAAACTTTAAAACATCTGTGTACTTGCACTTGGCGTTTATAGCATGTGCAAGATGCCGATAAAATTACTGTTTCCTCTGTTTTTATGATCAATATTACACGAGCACAATGTATATCATCAGCTGTAACATAACAAAAAGTACTTAATTTTATACACGAAGTTCTCGTGTATGCCTTTACAGGAGTTTCCTGGACATTTATTTGCAATATCACATTACTCTTTGCCTCTTTCTTTTTCACGCCTTTTATGAAAATATTAACAAAGACAATATATTGATACAGTTTATTTGTAGTGTTAAGTAATACAAAATTTGAAAATAAAAAAGAATAAAGTTCCCGCATAGGGAGTCGATCCCACGACCATCTAATTATCATTACTCTTTCCACTGCACCAACCGGTGCCTGAAAACTACGCTAATGTAAACAACTCATAAGTCGCTCGACCAGCGCCCAAAATGCTATCTTTTTCTACTCGCTTGGCCATCTGGAGCCTTCAGTTTTGTGACTTTCATTTGTGCTCAAATCCTGAGTATACTATAAATGTGGACATAATCCTTGATGACGAATAGGCGCGGTCCCCTTGTCGGTTAGCTGCCAAATGTTCACCCCAGCCGCTGCACTAATCTGTTTCACTTGGAATACAAAAAGTAAAATGGAGTAAATCTGTGATTCAGCCCAACGTATCATCCCTGTCGACCGCCTGCCGAGTCATACTCTGCCATATGGCGTCATTTGGATGCGGTATGGGGATTACGGCGTCAGCATTCTGCTGTCTTGGACGTTGCCAACATTACAGAACTTGTAACCGCTATTTCTCATTCAATTAGCTCCTCGGTTGGCCTCATGACGCTGAGTTCACCCCGTTCCAATGCTCCTATCAAAGAATAAACCGTGGAAGTTCTGGAAAACGAACTAGGGTTCTCCATGTGGCGGTTTGACGCGTTGACCTCTCAGTTACGAGGCGAATATAATCTTTAATATATTTTGAAATTTTAAAGATACTGATGATTTGTTTTCATCTACACTAATACTCTCAAGAAGCTAATAAAATAGCAGTCAGCCTGTTTTCGTAACCTTAATATGAAATACAACTTGTCTTTCGGACTACGGTGTTTCTTGTTTCCAGATTAGCAGTTCTCTTAGTGACTCCACCGTTTCCTACATGTGAGCAGACATATACAAAAATGATCCTTCTGTTCCTGTACCGCCGAAAGCTTGTACCACCCTCAAGCGGCATATAACACACACAGTGTCGACTTAACAGGTGTTTCATCAGCTGTGCGTAGTCTTTTGAAGGACTTGTGTGACGTGCATTGGTACCACCCTCTATACAGTTCAATTTTGGGAATGTTTCTTTAGCAGGTGCGCTACACTTCAAGAATTCTCTTCGGACGGTTAAGTCTTTCCTACAAGAAATCTCTACTGTTCTTCGTGACATCATCATAGAAATATAATCGCTTTTTCTCTTTCACAGGATCCTACCAATTTGCCACGTAGAAACAAATCGATGGCTTTCGGAATAGGTAATCTGTTACATAAGTCGGCGCGTGTTCAACGGAGTTAACATGGAATATCTGAAGAAAAAGGCGACGTCCTTTTCTGGACACACTTCAGAAACTGGTGTCTCGGACTGTGATACACTTTCGTTGCTGCCATAATGTTTTTCTCTTAAGGACCGAAACGACCATAGCATGAAGGTAGAGCATGTTCAAAGGCATGCAAAGAAGTCACGTAAGACTTGATTTTTCTGATAGTTAGTGAGGCATTGCTATTAAAATTACGACGGTATTTTGGAAACTTCAAGTTTTAAAGTTCCACAAAAATATAATGGTGCAAAATTTTTAAATTGTTAACTATTTTTGAAGTAATATTTTTCGGGTTTACAGCATAGCTGGCTATTCAGTTCCGAAGCACAACGTTCAGGCAGGAGTCTAGGTAGCGAGCACATCTGAGAACTTCGACAGAGGAAACTGATAGAATTCACTGGGTCATTTGTTGAAACATAATGAATTAAATCGATTCTTCACTGTGTATGGATACCGGAAAATATAGCTGCTGTCAATCGTGTTGGGAAAGTCTGAACAATCACTGCAACTACCTCGACGAGATAGCGAAGTTTGGCAGTGGAAATGGCAATACACTTCGTCCAGATAATGTCCACTTACTTAAGCCATACGAGTCGTTAGATACGTGACCTACAAATCGAGAGAGGAGCAGTTAGAAATGGACGCTGGATTCATAAAAATTACGTATGTGTAATGGACATCAGGAGGTCTTCCGTTAAATATTTTTAAGCATCGCGCGGCTGAAGCAAATACCTATACATCTACGCCTGTGTTTGACTAAAGCAAGTTATCCTAATAAACACAGGCCCTGAAACCAATGGTTTCCCCAGCAGGTCGTATACTACTGAGTACACGAACACCCAGAGCATCCAAAGTGCAGTTATCCGCTTGAAGACAAACACTGTACAATAAGTGTTCCACTTGCCCGCCGTCCATGTGAAGAAAGGCTTCAGCATGACTCCTCATCGATGCCCCTATATATTTAAAATTACATTAACAATGTTGTGACATTAGCATGACTGCACTTGTGCATTAGTCGTATTGGGGAAAACCCCGCGCGGCCAGGGGCGCCTTGCCACGTTTCGCGCGGCTCCCTGCGTCGGAGGTTCGAGTCCTCCCTCGGACATGCGTGTGTGTGTTGCCCTTAGCGTAAGTTAGTTTAAGTTAGATTAAGCAGTGCGTATGCTTAGGGACTGATGAAATCAGCAGTTTGGTCCCATAGGAACTTACCACAAATTTACAGATTTCCATTAGTTTCCAGACCTGTGCTTACTGGATTTATTTGCTTGGTTCATTGTCCTCTATTCGGCCCTTTCGTTTGCATCTAAAATAATCAAATACCCTGTAAGTTCCTCGAATAGCGACTGCACAGAAGGGGATACTTCTGATTGCACACATTGCATTGATGGATGAAACTCACCAAGGATTGTTGTTTTCATGCTTCTTGCGACCTGTAATTCTGTCTTCAGGGTCTCTACAAAAGCGCGAATAGCAAGGACAGAATAATATTTTTTAACAGTGCTCTGAAAGCCGGTTCTTGATTTTTGTAGGTAGGTTTTCAAGATATTCGACGTCGTTCTTCGGGCTGCTATACACTAACGGAAAAAAAAAATCGCAAAACCAAAAAACAATTAATGTGGAGTAATGAGATTTCGGGAACTCATCTGTCTGGGTAACACTTTTAAGTGATTAACAGAGCTAGATCAACAGTTAATGTAAGCGCGAGATAAGCCACCGCAAATGTAAAAGTCCGATACATTAATAACCGTTATAACTGCCAGAGCGTTGAATGCAAGCATGCAAACGTGTCTGCATTGTGTTGTACCGGATGTCAGTTTGTGGGATGGAGTTCCGTGCCTGTTGCACTTGGTTGGTCAATACAGGGACGGCTCTTGCTGTCTGTGGATGACGCTGGAGCTGTCATCCAATGATGCCCCATATGTGCTCGATTGGAGACAGATCTGATGATCGAGCACGCCATGGCAACATGTCGACTCTCTGTACAGTATGCTGTGTTACAACGACGGTATGTGGGCGAGCGTTGTCCTGTTGGAAAACACCTACTGGAATGCTGTTCGCGAATCACCAGATTGACGTACAGATTTACAGTCAGGGTGCGTGGGATAACCACGAGAGTGCTCCTGCTGATATACGAAATCGCACCTCAGACCATAACTTCAGGTGCAGGTCCAGTAAGTCTAGCAGGCAGGCAGCTTGGTTGCAGGCCTTCAACTGGCCCTCTTTTAAAAACACGACCATTACTGGCAACTGGGTAGAACCAGCTTTCGTCTGAAAACACAACAGAACTCTACTCTGCTCCCCCAATGAGCTCTCGCTGGACACCACTGAAGTCGCAAATGGTGGTTGTTTGGGGTTAGTGGAAGGCACACTACAGAACGTCTGGATCGGAGCTGTCCTTGAAGTAATTGATTTGCAACCGTTCGTTGCCTCACTGTGGTGCCAACTGCTGCTGCCGTACGATACACCAGAGCCATACACCGAACACGATGGTTTCCCTCACGGTAGTGGCACGTGGTTGTCCGGTGCATGGTGATTCTCGCGACAACCGCAGCTAGCAATCATGTACAGTGGCAACATTGCTGTCAAATCTTTTTGCGGCAACGCAGAAGGAACATCCAGCTTCTTGTAGGCTTGTTACAAGGCCTCGTCCAAACTCAGTGAGTTATTGATAATGTCGTCTTTGTCGCCTTAAATGTATTCTTGACGAACATCAACGTACCACGTCCATTGTCAAAGGTAACTAACGCTCATGACCGTTACAGCGGGTATTTAAAAAAATATGATTTGCATCCTCGAAGTGGCGCTGTTAGCGTCACTCTTACGCGACTGGCACGAAGTTTTAATAGTCGTCTTTTGCCAGATGTATCGACATCTACATCTACACGGTTACTCTGCAATTCACACTTAAGTGCCTGGCAGAGGGTTCATCGAACCATTTTCATACTACTTCTCTACCATTTCACTCTCCAATGGCGCATGGGAAAAGGGAACACCTAAATCTTTCCATTCGAGCTCTGATTTCTCTTATTTTATTATGATGATCATTTGTCCCTACATTCGCATTCGCATTCGGAAGAGAAAGTTGGTGATTGAAATTTCATAAATAGATCTCGCCGCAAAGAAAACCGCCTTTGTTTCAGTGTGTGCCACCCCAACTCACGTATCATATCAGTGACACTCTCACCCCTATTGCACGATAACACGAAACGAGTTGCCCTTCTTTGCACTTTTTCGATCTCCTCCGTCAATCCTACCTGATAAGGGTCCCATACCGCGCAGCAATATTCCAGCAGAGGATGGACAAGTGAAATGTAGGCTGCCTCTTTTGTGGGTTTATCACATCTTCTCAGTGTTCTCCCAACAAAACAAAGTCTTTGTTTCACCTTCCCCATAATATTATGTATGTGGTCTTTCCAATTTAAGTTGCTCATACTTGTAATTCCTAGGTATTTAGTCGAATTGACAGCCCTTAGAGTTGTGCAATTTATTGTATACCTGAAATTTATCGGATTTATTTTAGTACTCATGTGGATGACCTCGCACTTTTCTTTGTTTAGGGTCAATTGCCACTTTTCGCACCATACAGAAATTCTCTCTAGATCATTTTGTAATTGGAATTGATCATCTGATGATTTTACTAGACAGTAAATTACAGCGTCATCTGCAAACAATCTAAGGGGTATGCTCAGATTATCACCTAGATCATTTATATAAATCAGGAACAGCAGAGGGCCTATGAAAAATGTGGAACGCTTCACGATTTTGCGTGTCATCCTTGCGTAGAAACACGCCCAACCACTTTTGTCTATGTCGCACAGCTCCTCCTCGATGCTGCGATTTTTTTTCCGTTAGCGTAGATTTTCCAGCATTACTGTTACCATCGCCACGACCCAACAGGCCTATAACGAATTTGTTTTGTAAACTATCGTCTTCCTAGGCAGCAACATACCAATTTCTTGTGGTCTTCCGTCCCAACACAAGTTTGATGTATCTCTCCACACCATTCTGTCCTGCGTAATTCTGTTAGTCTCTGCATAACTACCGGAATGTACATCGCCGCAAATCTGCTTACCGTAGTCAAGTCATGACCTCCCTCAGCAGATTTAACTCATTCACTTCCTTCGACTACCCGATGAGCTATTCCTTGATGCCTCAGAATGTGTCCTATCAAGCGATCTCTTCTTTGAGTCAGGTTGTGCCATACATTTCTTTTTCCACAATTCGTTTCAGTACCTCCTCATTTGTTATTCGATCTACCCATCTAACCTAAACCATTCTTCTGTAGCACCGCATTTCAAAGGCTTCTATTCTTATCTTCTGTAAACTGCTTGTTGTCCACGTTACAGTAAATACTAGCCTACACTCCAGACAAATACCTTCAGAGACGACTTCCTGACACATTTATACAGGATGTTAACAAATTTCTTTTTTCAGTCTGCATTTTATATCATGTGTACTTCGTTGCTATCAGTTATTTTGCTGCCCAAATATTAAAACTCATCGTCTACTTTTGGTGTCTCGTTTCTGAAACCTAGTTCCCTCAGTATCGACTGGAACGATTGGTAAAAGACGATAAGAGCGGGGTATGCGGTTTGGGTTCCGGACAAATGTAGAAACATGCGAGGCAATACTGGCTCTAGCTCGTTTCAAGACATTGACCATTGCGTTAAACTACTCCTCCAAATCCTTTGCCGTCGCTGACGGAATTAAAATGCAATCGGTAAATCTCAAGTTTTCTTTATTTTCCCCGAATTGTAATTCCCTTTCGAAATTTCTCCTTGGTTTCGTTTATTGTTTGCTCAATGTACAAGGAATAACATCGGGGGGGGGGGGGGGGGGGGGGTCTCTTCTTTACTACTGCTTACCTGTCCTTAGACTTTTGTATCTGCTGTCTGGTTTCCGTAGAAGTGGTACATAGACTTTCGCTCTCTATAGTTTACGCCTGATGAATTTAAAATTTCTAAGAGTGTACTCTAGTCAACAGTGTCAAACCCTATTTCTAAATTTACAGAGTCTAAAAAACGTGGATTTGTCGTAGAGTCAGTATTGTCTGGCGTGTTTCTATGTTTGTCCGGAACCCAAACCGATTACCCCCGCCCAGACCGTCTTTTACCAATCGTTCCAATACCCGACCAATGAATTGCAATCTTTACTTGCAGTCGAACCTATTTGGTCTCTGCATTTCAAATCACCGCATACTGTTACTTTAACGTATCTGTGTGACACGACAAACTCCAGTTGTGACTCAGTATCCTAAAATACTACTACATTTTTACGTTTGGTGAACTGCAGTAACATAATATTTCTCTAAGCGCCATTCTCTGCATTAGGTTGATGTTTTGTCAGTTTACTACTGGATATAAGTTCAAATGGTTCAAATGGCTCTGAGCACTATGGGACTTAACATCTTAGGTCATCAGTCCCCTAGAACTTAGAACTACTTAAACGTAACTAACCTAAGGACATCACACACATCTATGCCCGAGGCAGGATTCGAACCTGCGACCGTATCAGTCCCGCGGTTCCGGACTGCAGTGCCTAGAACCGCATGGCCACCGCGGCCGGCACTGGATGTTAGTAAAATGTTTATTAGATGTAACTTTCTCACAGGTACGGGCTTCATACGCGAAAAGTTTAAGAAATCAATATATGCTATTAGTGAATTCACGTATACAATAAAGCCTCTGTCCATCGAGCTAACCTGAAATTAAAGCAGTGCCTGTGGGTGACTGTTGAGCCAGAATAAAGTATTGCGGTTCGCCCGTTTGTCCGTAAGAATGTATTTCCCTTCTTTTTTTTTTTTTTTTCTTTTTTTTTTTATTTTAAAGTTCAAAGTGAGATTGAGTGGACAACACGAGCAGGTAAGCGTGCTTAAAGGCAGCAGCGGAACAGACCGCCGTGTTCAGGGCGAGCGAGCATTACGCGCAGTTTTGTCTGTACGAGCACGTCCCGTGTCGTGTCGTGTTCCACCAGCTCGTTGCGGCTGCCGCCGCGCTAACGAATTCAAATAGATTCACATTATGCAGTGCTGATCGCTAGAAGCACTTCCTGCCTCTGTATTGTCTCCAATAAAATAAAGAAACCGTGACCTCTTAGCTGTCGCGTCTGTTGTCGTGGCCGGGCCCGGCTCAGCACAATGACAGCGTAACCTGAACCTCACTACGCCTGCGGCGGTCGTACAGTTTCGGTGAACATACCTGATGCTGTCTCAACCTCCGGCAGTGAGAGCGGCTGTGTTCGCGCTTTGGCGTAACACGAAAGTTGCTTCGTTTCACTACTTACCATCTCTAATCTTAAATAGGACAAATACAATCTTCCTTCCCGCAACAAAAAAAGTGTAGAATAATAATTGATGATAAGCTAAACTGGGCTGAGCACACAGCTTCTATGTGTAAAAAAGCATCAGCATCTCGATGTGCCCTACAAAAATATAAAACGTCTTCCCTTTCCACCTTAAAGAGAAGCTTGCGTAAATGTTTATACTTTCAATTTGTTGATTACCTTTGTTTTATCCTGCAAGTTCTTTCTAATGAAAGCTCACGGCACATGGAACTGATGGTGAAAGCCTGTGTTCGATATATCTGTGACGTTCGACGCTTTGATCATATTTCACTATCTTGTACAGAACTATCCTGGCTATGTGACGAGAAGCGCGGAATTTCCATGCACTGTCTCCTCCACAGTCCTCTCAACGTATACTGCCCCTCATATCTCTACTCGTCCTTAACACTCTTGTCTGAACAACGTAGCAGAAATACTCGTTCCCACCAGAGCAAATCTCTTTCTGTCCCACTCAGTCACTCAGCCATTTTCTCGAAGTCCTTTTCGGTAGCACGAACCAGACTTTGGAATTAACTCCTTCATTGTATCAGGGAACTGGATAACATCTCCAGCTTCAATAGACAGTTAACACATCTACCGCAGCAAGAATAATGCCAGATGAGTCGATAAGTCAGAACGTCTTCTTTTACGTCCCTAACTCTGCCCAGCACATATTCGCCTTTTTTGTTCTATGATGGGAGCATTTTTCATTCAAATAATTTATAAAAGAAGCGAGCCAGGTAAGTTATTAAAATAAAAAAACTGTGTTGAAGAGTGTCTGTATGCAATTCCTAGGGTTTGAGACGTGCAAAGCAGTAATAATTATTACTGCCCATGCAGCAAACACGAACGTGAACGGCCAATATTGTTTCGAACTGTGTGAGCTGGATTTAGTGAGAGTTTCCCAGAGTAACCTCTCACTCAGAAGTTGTTCAAACGAATTATAGTCACTTTCAACAGCATTCCAGTAAAAAGTTCGTCGCAACACAGAGTGACATCACCATTTCAGAGGTGCTTTGAGAGTAATCTCGTACATAAAAGGACGTAGATGGTATGAGTATTATAATACGCCAAAAGAAAATGTCTCTGGATCTCATCTACACATTTTCGATCAGATAAACCGTTTAAGTGATGTACAGGTCCGACAATGCCTAATCATCAGTCAGCCTACACAATATTGCTTTGTTCGCGTTTAGTCGCAAGTGTTTCATAGGTTCTCTAAATGAAGACGCTTCGATTAGGAGATTGTGTGCCACAATGTTCACAGAGAACGATTCATGATTCAATTCGATGTGTCCCCAATCCATTACATACCTGCTCACAAAGTCTTCGTACATTGTAAGTCTTACATACAACCAGTCACCATTTCTCCTCTACATGTACACTGAAGATTTAGTGTAGAGCCCCCGCGAGCACGCAGAAGTGCCGCAACACGACGTGGCATGGACTCGACTAATGTTTGAAGTAATTTTGGAATTGACACCAAGAATCTTGCAGGGCTGTCCGTAAATCCCTAAGAGTACGAGGGGGTGGAGATCTCTTCTGAATAGCACGTTGCAAGGCATCTCAGATATGCTCAATAATGTTCATATCTGGGGAGTTTGGTGGCCAGGGGAAGTGTTTAAACTCAGAAGAATGTTCCTACAGCCACTCTGTAGCAATTTTGGACGTGTGGGGTGTCGCATTGTTCTGCTGGAATTGCCCAAGTCCGTGGAAAGCACAATGGACATGAATGGATGCAGGTGATCAGACAGGATGCTTACGTACGTGTCACCTGCCAGAGTCGTATTTAGACGTACCAGGGGTCCCATATCACTCCAAATGCGCACATCCCGCGCCATTACGGAGCCTCCACCAGCTCGAACAGTTTCCTGTTGACATGCATGGTCCATGGATTCATGAGCTTGTCTCCATACTCGTACACTCCAGCCACTGGATACAATTTGAAACGAGACTTGTCCGACCAGGCTACATGTTTCCAGTCATCAACAGTCCAATGTCGGTGTCGATGGGCCCAGGCGAGGCGTAAAGCTTTGTGTAATGTAATCATCAAGGGGCCTTTGGCTCCGAAAGGCCATATCGATAAAGTTTCGTAGAGTGTTTCGCACGCTTACACTTCTTGATGGCCCAGCACTGAAATCTGCAGCAATTTGCGGAAGGGTTGCATTTCTGTCACGATGAACGATTCACTTCAGTCATCGTTGTCCCCTTCTCGTAGGATCTTTTCCCTGCCGCAGCGATGTCGGAGATTTGATGTTTTACCGGGTTCCTGATATTCACGGTACACTCGTGAAATGGTCGTACGGAAAAGTCCTTACTTCGTCGATACCTCTGAGATGATGTGTCCCATCACTCTTGCGCCGACTATAACACCACGTTCAAACTCACTTAAATCTTGATAACCTTCCATTGTAGCAGGAAAAACCGATCTAACAACTGCGCCAGACACTTGTTGTCTTATATAGGCGTTGTCGACCACAGCGCCGTATTCTGCCTGTTTACATATCTCTGTATTTGAATGCGCATGGCTACACCAGTTTCTCTCGCGCTTCAGTATGTATAGGCCGCCTCCGCGAAGGTGACTACGGACAGTTTGAGTTGACACTTCGCTTAAGATGAGACACTACGGAGTAGTTGGGAATTTAACCCAGGATGTTGGCGCAAAGACTGGTAATCGAGAACTTTACGCCACCACCTCTTCTCTTCTTGCTGGCCAAATACGGACAGTGAAAATTTTTATGCACCATCAGAATTCGAGCAGGCGTACCTCCGACTCGAGCGCCGTGGCATAGGCGTGCTAGTCTGTAGTTCCTGATGTATGGCTTTGCTCGCATCTCCTTCGAATATTTCCAGTTGTTTCAGAGCGTTTCTACAGTCATGACATTATACATCTGGGATTGTAATGACATTTTTTTTTTTCACAACGAGACAATCATATTATTCTTCTCAAAAAGTTTACCATGCCACATATTTCCGTGAATTACTTTTCTGAAACACTTCACATCTCGATTCGCATCGAGTGAATCCTACTACAGAACACAGACAATTCCAGCATTTGGGGCCGGCCGATGTTACCGAGTGGTTCATCTACATCTACATCTACATTTATAGTCCGCAAGCCACCCATCGGTGTGTGGCGGAGGGCACTTTACGTGCCACTGACATTACCTCCCTTTTCTGTTCCAGTCGCGTATGGTTCGCGGGAAGAACGACTGTTGGAAAGCCTCCGTGCGCGCTCGAATCTCTCTAATTTTACATTCGTGATCTCCTCGGGAGGTATAAGTAGGGTGAAGCAATATATTCGATACCTCATCCAGAAACGCACCCTCTCGAAACCTGGAGAGCAAGCTACACCGCGATGCACAGCGCCTCTCTTGCAGAGTCTGCCACTTGAGTTCGCTAAACATCTCCGTAACGCTATTACGGTTACCAAATAACCCTGTGACGAAACGCGTCGCTCTTCTTTGGATCTTCTCTATCTCCTCCGTCAACCCGATCTGGTACGGATCCCACACTGATCAGCAATACTTAAGTATAGGTCGAACGAGTGTTTTGTAAGCCACCTCCTTTGTTGATGGACTACATTTTCTAAGGACTCTCCCAATGAATCTCAACATGGGACCCGCCTTACCAACAATTAATTTTATATGATCATTCCACTTCAAATCGTTCAGTTCACATATTCCCAGATATTTTACAGAAGTAACTGCTACCAGTGTTTGTTCCGCTATCATATAATCATACAATAAAGGATCCTTCTTTCTATGTATTCGCAATACATTACGTTTGTCTATGTTAAGGGTCAGTTGCCACTCCCTGCACCAAGTGCGTATCTGCTGCAGGTCTTCCTGCATTTCGCTACAATTTTCTAATGCTGCAACTCCTCTGTATACTACAGCATCATCCGCGAAAAGCCGCATGGAACTGGTTCCATAACACTCGCCTGTGGCACGCCAGAGGTTACTTTAACGTCTGTAGACGTCTCTCCATTGATAACAACATGCTGTGTTCTGTTTGCTAAAAACTCTTCAATCCAGCCACACAGCTGGTCTGATATTCCGTAGGCTCTTACTTTATCAGGCGACAGTGCGGAACTGTATCGAACGCCTTCCGGAAGTCAAGGAAAATAGCATCTACCTGGGAGCCTGTATGTAATATTTTCTGGGTCTCATGAACAAATAAAGCGAGTTGGGTCTCACACGATCGCTGTTTCCGGAATCCATGTTGATTCCTACAGAGTAGATTCTGGGTTTCCAAAAACGACATGATACGCGAGCAAAAAACATGTTCTAAAATTCTACAACAGATCGACGTCAGAGATATAAGTCTATAGTTTTGCGCATCTGCTCGACGACCCTTCTTGAAGACCTGTGCTCTTTTCCAATCATTTGGAACCTTCCGTTCCTCTAGAGACTTGCGGTACACGGCTGTTAGAAGGGGGGCAAGTTCTTTCGCGTACTCTGTGTAGAATCAAATTGGTATCCCGTCAGGTCCAGTGGACTTTCCTCTGTTGAGTGATTCCAGTTCTAGGCGCTTCAGTCCGGAACCGCGCTGCTGCTACGGTCGCAGGTTCGAATCGTGCCTCGGGCATGCATGTGTGTGATGTCCTTAGGTTAGTTAGGTTTAAGTAGTTCTAACTGTAGGGGAATGATGACCTCAGATGTTAAGTCCCGTAGTGCTCAGAGTCATTTGAAACATATTGAACCAGCATTTGGGCAATTATCCACTCGTTAATCGCGTGATTGACTGATAAATTAACAGAATGAAACAGAAATTACACTGATTCCGTAATAAAACTGACCGGTCGTGCTCCATACTGTCCCACACACTTTTTCCTCAGTATGTCTTGATTGATGCCTTAAATGTTTTGACCAATTTATGTTATTTAAAATAAGAAGAGCTAAATTTTATGACGTTTTCACATCAAGCTCACTGGCCACATGGGTTATATTTGTTACAAAAATTTTTTGGGTTACCAGTAATGACTGTATGTTTCAGAAAAACATTGCATTTGCTTTTTGATCGCCAAACACTGCGTTTATTTTTCAATGTCCTTCGAGTTCAATACAGTTTCTCCAACATTTTTCCCAGTAAACAGTTTTCATTACTGAAGTCCTGGGAGGTCTCTAAAATAACAATCTACTTTTACCATAACTTCTTCACTGGACTCCACTTCAGAACCTCGAACTAATCAAGAGGGTACCAAATTTAGTGCGGATGATCTAACGCTTAGAAGCAGGGACGCTTTAGGCTTCCCACAGCCAAAGCATCGTTGTAGTGAATTGCTTCCTTTAGACGAAAGACGATTTCTTTTTCTAATTGTACCACCCTTCACGTATTTCGCATTCTGTTGGTCTATAACAGTTAAGCTGCATTCGGCAGTTATTCTGTTGCCTTTTGTGGGGTATCAAATAAGAATAATGTGTTTTGCAACGCGTGAAACAGTGCCCATAATACTTCCAGCTTTTCTTGTGCATGTCGCTGTTCACCTACTGGTATGGTCGCTGTTTCGATCTGGCGAGAACCTCTCAACTACAGTGGCAAGTCAACAAACGAAATAAGTCAGATTCTTTTTAAAACAGTCGACTATTATTGGGCATTCCATTTTCTCATCTTCTTTTCGACATCATCCGCGTTGCTTCCTGACAGTTAATTCTTCGAGTAAACTGCACGGTACTCCATGTTCTGACAGACTTACAGCGTTAGCCGTACACCTTTAATCACCGAATGTCTAATATAACTCTGAGCCCATTCTCAAGGTATTCATCTGCGGATGCTGTTTTGGGAAGTGTCTCGGGCTGACCACCTTCAAGAGGGAAACGCAATTGGCACATTTCGCTTACAACCAAAGGAATCCTCCCGAAAAAGTTGTTCAAAACAGGTGAATGGCAACTACTTCTAACTTAATTCTACGACAGTATGTATCAGTCAGAATTTTTTTTAAAACGTGTTGTGTATGAAAGTGCATTCATTTATGCGTATGCAGAGTAAAGTCGATAATATGTGCAGTCTACCTGTTGTGCGATCCATCAATTGTTAGAAATATAGGAGCAGACTCATTATAAACCTTCGTTATCTTTTGATGAATTGTTACGATACGAAGAATTTTCTGATCGCACGCTATACCTGCTTATGCATTACGTGCAAATTTAATGATTAAAGACACAGTTACGATACTGAATAATATTTAAGAATGTAACAGAACACTGCAGAGTGTTAAAGTCATGTCTGCACTAGAAAGTCAAGTTTTTACCAAGCGCTCTATCATGTGTTAATAAAGGAAATAGTTATCCGCGGACGACCACGGGTTGCCGTCACTACCCTCTGTGACGGCAGAGCTGTAAGAAGATTCCCACCAGAGGGGGCTCGCGGGATACATGTAGTGCGCTTATTGCTCTACAGCGACAAGGCGGGTGATTAAAAGTTGCAGACCAATTAAGTGCGGCTGAGCCGCGGTCGGATCTCCCGGCACGCCCAGCAATTTACTCAATACTTCAACGCGCGGACGCTCGTGCCGGCATCCTAGCTTCTCCTAATAACGCCGACAACCACGGCAAGCCTCACAGCGCTACTGAAAAGAGAGAACGATAGATAAAACGGAGAGCGAATCCATTGTCAATTTTGGAATGGCGTACTCAAGTACAATCCCTATATGACTCAATTTTAAGTAGAGGCTTAGGCGACGATAAAAAGCGACGCTGATAAAAATGATCGCTAATCACGAGATCTCTGGGCTCTTCCCCAATTTTCATCAACGAGCAAACAGCAGATTGCTCTTAAGATAGAAAACGAGATATCGTTCGCTGACGGAAGAATAATGGATAATAAGGCGTTATGACGCATCTCAATATTACAAAAATAGCTCAAACATGTCGAATATCGGAGACGCAACCCGATGCGTTCGCAAGTGGTTCAATACCCACATTTTAATAACGTTAAAAAAAACTGCGGCGCTGATAGACTGTGCTGTTGAAACAGTATTTACGATACAAGCGAGGCGAAATATCTTTATTTCATCCATTGTCGTTGGTGTTAGGAACATGACTGTACTACTTGCGCAAAATAAGGAATAAAAGTCTATCAGACTAAGAACAGCCGACCAGTTGCAAAGGATAAAGTAATCTTTACCTAGGTTTCAATAGATATAAATCTATCTTCTTCCGAAGACGGCCTGGGGACAATGAACATCGTAATATATATTAAGGTATGAAACATGAGTCAAGAATAAAGTTTAACATATATTAGGAAAATATTGTATTACAAGATGTGAGAAAGATTCTTGGTACTTACAGTATTATAACAACATGAAGTGATATGTCCTTATCGTTTAGGCAAACATCTGCATAGTTACATTAATCATATAAAATATAGCCCTGACAACAGGGTTTGTCAAACAAATAAAATAGGTACATAGAAGTTGCAGAGCGCCTAAGCGACTGAGTAAAATCGGCCAGCGTAGTAGCACAGCGGCCAGGGCAGGTGGCGCTCATGTCGCGAACTATGTGCCGATAGGCGTACTGAAGTAACATTTGAAACATCAATATTAAATGCGTTCTTAAATAGAGTGATAATAAATAAATTGGCAAGCATTTAACACTCCCGTTATGACATTGTGGGAGGTATAGGAACAATAACGTAGATACATATATCAAAAAGACAGGTGGCGCTTCCGCCGTGAGTTACATGCAGTGGTCTATATAGCCAAAATATAAAGTTATATTACCATATTAGTGAAGCCCATAGAACGTATATAAGTCAAAACATCAAGAACAATCAGTAATGGCTTTTAAGAAAATTACGAGACCTGGTCTACAATCCAGTTACTACGTAATATAGAATAAGAGAAAATTACATGAGGGCCGCTGTAGTGGCAGCCATACATCGTGAAAAGAACACATTATATAAACGATAGTAAACTGGAAGATTTGAAAGTGCATTATAGCTTCCTGAGGAAATAGACTACTGAGGTTACTAGCATTAATGTTATATATTACACAGTACGGGTTTAAAGCCTTCGAAAAATTGTTTACAGGCAAGGTTCAACTGATCATTCAGAATATTGCCGTCTTTGAGCTCTAGATGTTTAAAAATAAATAGCTCTTCCCACAGATCTAGTCTCCGTCCTTTGACCTGTCTATGTAGGATAACCGTGTCTTCTAACTGTTTAGGCGTATGGCCGGTTATCAAGAGGTGTTCAGCAAAGGTAGAGTTGCGAATATTCGTTCCTTTTTTACCTAACAGATGTTCTTTATATCGTGTTTTCACAGCTCTGCCGGTTTGACCAATATAATAAGAGGGGCAGTTATTACAGGTTAGCTTGTAAATACCTGAATTAGAAAACCAATCGCTGGCAATCTCTACTGACTGTACAAGATTTCTTTTTAAACTGTTATCTGTAGAAAAGGAGACGTTACAGTTATATTTTTTATTTAGAAGACGTTTAATCCTATACGATAAGTTACCCAGGAAAGGGATGGAGATAAATTTTTTAGTTTCTGTGGTATCCGTGGGGAGAATATTTCTCAAAGTCGAACATTTTTGGGAGATTTTCTTATTGAGCAGGTAATCGATCATATTCTGGTTATACCCATTATTAACCGCAATCGCTTTGATGACATTCAATTCCTTTTTTTGATCCGCAGGTGATAAAGGAGTGGTTACCATTCGGTGAATGGCGGAATGAAAAAATGCCAATTTATGAGCTTTTGGATGGGTTGAGTCAGCAGGAATGACATTACCAGAATATGTTTCCTTGCGGAAGATATTAAAATGGAAGGAATTATTTTCTATAGAAATTGTTAAATCGAGAAAATTAAGTTCACGTTTATCATTTTGAAGTTCTTTTGTGAAGGAAATTTTTTCATGTAAACCGTTGAAAGTGTTAAAGAGATGCTCTAACTCATGATCAGTGCCATCAAAAGCAATGAAAATGTCATCAACATACCGTGCATAATAGCGGATTTTGTGGCGTAATTCTGAACTTGAATTGAAGAACGTTGTTTCCAGGGCGTTAATGAAAACCTCTGCTAGAATACCGGCGAGGGGGCTACCCATTGCTAGACCATCTGGTTGTACATACATTTTCCCGTTAAATGTGAAGTAATTGTATTTTAAAATGACCTTGAGCAAACCAATGAGTTCGGCAATCTGAGTTTCACTTAATTTTTTATGTTTAAGAAGATTCTCTTTTACAAGGTCTATGGTTTCATCAACCGGAACATTTGTGTAAAGGCTGACGATGTCAAAGGACACCAGTCTAGTGTCAGGTGTACAACTTATAGATTGAATATTGTTAATTAATTCCTTACTGTTTTTTACAGAAAAATTATTTTCAAAAGTGAAAGCATCTTTAATTTTAAAATGGAGGCGCCTAGCAAGTGTGTGATGTGGACTGCCTATACCATTCACTATAGGGCGGATCGGGTGATTTTGTTTATGCAGTTTAAACTGACTTCTGAGCACTGGTGGTTTAGGGTTCATATTTATAAGCCCTTTCTTTTGGAACTTATTGAACAAGCTGACGGAATTCGTTAAAGTACGCCGGATTTCATTTTGCAGTTCAGTAGTAGGATCTACAGTAACCTCAGTGATGTCGTTTTCCTCAAAAAACTTTACAGTCTTCTCTATATATTCATTTTTATAAGCCACGACCACGGTGTTCCCTTTGTCACTCTTAGTGATTAATGCGTCGTGCTCTCTAAGTTTATGATTAATGCTTTTTATTATACTATATTCGCCCGATTGCTTATTAGGAGATAATTTAATTTCTTTTTCTATTATGTTGTTACATTCGTAGGCACATTTGACTTGCTCCGTTTTCTCTAATTTCAGAGATTCTAAACCGATTTTAGATCTACAATGAGATTACAAATAACTGGATATTTATCGAGTTTAGCAGGCAAGTTATATTTAAGGCCTTTACACAACAAGTCATTTTCGGCCTGCGTAAAAGAAATATTGGTTTTATTTAGTACTCTATCGTAAAATAGGTGCTTAACACTATTGTCTGCTGTATTATCACTTTTACTTGTGGTCCTATTACTAAACTTTAAAAGCTTTCTTTCATGTCTGGCCTTGATTATTTCTTTACGATTAGAGAGCCATTCATTAATACTATTCCACAGGTGGTCAATTTGAAAATTACAAAGATCTTTAAAGGCTTTAGTTAAAAATAGGTGTATACAGTAGGCTTCACTATTAAGGACATCTTTTTTCTTGTACAAATTTACTGTGCTCTCGGAAATGACTAAATGCACTAGCTTCTTTTTAATAGAAGGCACCCTGTTACACTGTTTAAAATTTACGTACGCCTTCACATAATCAGGGATAATGTCTTTCTCTAGGCACTGGTGATTAAAGTCAATAGCCATACCTGCTTTCACAATTTTTAATTTGATGTCCATATACCTGGATGCAGCTTTTGATACCTCGGCAGGCAAGAATTTCAGTACTTTAAACATAGCTGCGCTACAGCAATGGTTCCACGTAAATCAGACTAAGAACAGCCGACCAGTTGCAAAGGATAAAGTAATCTTTACCTAGGTTTCAATAGATATAAATCTATCTTCTTCAGAAGACGGCCTGGGGACAATGAACATCGTAATATATATTAAGGTATGAAACATGAGTCAAGAATAAAGTTTAACATATATTAGGAAAATATTGTATTACAAGATGTGAGAAAGATTCTTGGTACTTACAGTATTATAACAACATGAAGTGATATGTCCTTATTACTTTATCCTTTGCAACTGGTCGGCTGTTCTTAGTCTGATTTAGGTGGAACCATTGCTGTAGCGCAGCTATGTTTAAAGTACTGAATAAAAGTCTATCACAAAAAAATGATTTCATTCGAGATGGTGCAATTCTGGCTCCATGGGTGCTACTTCGCTTTTTCGTCAATGTTCCTCTCTAATTTCCATTGCTCGTATTATATGTAGTCAGATAAGATATGAAAACTATTTTTTATGTTTTTACCGAAAACTAGTTACTGGTTCTAGTAACGATGACATAGAACTAAAGTATGGGTAATTCCTACCACCTTATAATATTTCTGTGCACCACTGTTTTTTTTACCTCGTGTTAACACTTCCAGTAACTGTGCACAATACATAAAAATGAACATACAGAAAAATAACTGTATTCATTGCTTTCTGTTCTATGACGTTGCTGTTGCTAAGATGATGGCTTGCCCCTTACATCAGAGATGACCTTACAATTGAGTCATATAGGAAAAACTGTTTTAACTACTGCAGAAATAATTGTCGTTGTTAGATTCAAATGGATCGTTTAACATGCTTACTGGAAAATTTACCTCGTGCCGGAACAGTATTCTTTGTCTAGTGTAGAGTTTCGCCGTCCTTAGTATGGATAGGAATTGTGATTGCTGTGTTCGGATGCGAGCTGAGTTGGTGACTTTTCCTCACAGCTCCAGGCAGTGCTGGTGCTGGCTTTGGTCGCGCAGTTCGAGGCTGTTGCCAACACGTATCACTGTGGGGATCCAATGGCCGCCTAGCACATCCCACTTGTCACCCGATCGGTCCACTACCGTGGGAGGCCCGGCTACTGCCTGCATTGAGGTTGACTCCTCACCTATGGTCGAGTGCGTGATCGTTTCGAAGGAGCGGCAGACAGTGAAAGACTTTCCAGGTGGCATACCGAAAGGTCTCCTTCGTGTGGCAAATAGGTTTCAGACGCTGTCTGCTGCTGGTAAATACCTGAGCCAGATGCAGCCACTTGCACTGTATCAGAGGAAGCCTCTCGGTCTGTGACATCCAGGCAGTTCACAGAGGGTGGGATTACTGATACTTGGCAGCTCCAATGTTAGGCGCATTATGGGGAGGTACGGCCGCTAAGCAGGGACAGAAGTCCATGTGCGCTCTTTATGCATACCGGGCGAAGGCACCCCAGATACAGAATGGGCCTCCAGGATGCCATGAATAGCACAGGGCGCAGCCAACTGCAGGCCGTGGCTTATGTCGGTACTAATAATGTGCGTCGCTTTGGATCAGAAGAGATTCTCTCTCGTTTCCGGCGGCTATATGAAGTCGTAAGGACTACCAGTATTGCATGCGACATGAAGGCAGAACTCTGCATCTGTTGCATCATCGACAGGACCTATCGCCGACCTTTGGTACAGGGCCGAGTGGAGGGTCTGAATCAGAGGTCCAGATGGTTATGCGACCGAGTGAGCTGCAGGTTTTTTGACTTGCGCCATAGGATGGTGTGGTTCCTCTTAATAGGTCACAAGTCCATTACAAACAAAAGGCCGTTGCACAGATAGCGGCGGCTGTGTGGAGCAGATTGAGTCTTTTTTATGTTAGAGGGTCTGGAGAGAGCAGAAGAAGGGCTTTAGTCTCAAAGGGATGAGGGTAGCTAGGAACAATCGGTATTATAATTGTAAATTGCCGTAGTTATGTTGGGAATCAACCAGAGCTCCAACCGTTAGTACAAAGCACTGAAACTCAAATCGTTATAGGTATGGGAAACCATTGCACCTGGAGGATAGTGCACATTGGAACACATGATGTTTTCTGGTCAATGTTTCATACCTAGTGACCGCTAGAAGCAGTTTCCGACATTTTCTACTAATTAAGTAAAAGTGTCGTGTGACTAGGGCCTCCCGTCGGATAGACTGTTCGCCGGGTGCAAGTCTTTCGATTTGACGCCACTTCGGCGACTTGCGCACCACTCAGCTACGGGGGGCGGACGACATTTTCTACTGTTTTTCTTGTTTTGAGACACCAGGCTGTGTTTCAAGCAGCATTTAAACATTACGAGATCTACCTTTCATGTGCTCTTTAATAAATCGAAGCTTTTCTGAGGATATTATTAATGCTTCAGTAACAGAGTTTTATGGTGGCTGAAATTCTGTATATTTTTAAAACTAGTTATATAACGTGTGGACAGTTAAGTGCACCGTCTTTTATCTTGAAACGTCCGTGATATTTGACCTTAATGAACTGAATTTCTATAATATTTCTGAAATTTTCCCTGTCTCGAAAATGGAAATTTATTTAGTCGCCAATAGCTTCTAGTATTTTAAAATTGGTTTTCATAGTACTTCTTCTTAATCTGATTTCACTTGGCATGCGGTAGAGTAATTATGTAATACATAAATTATTAAACACAGTATTGACAAGATTTTCTCGACTACAATATTTTTAAATTTGAATAGAAAATTTATTCCTATCTACATGTACTTGGAAGAGTTTTCCGCATTTGGAAAAACCTTACTTTTCTCAAGTAATCTTTGTAATTTCAGAAAACGACTGCAGCACACATAATGTGAATGTTACCATTTCAAAACGGAATAAAAAAATATATTAACCGTCCATTACAAAGTTGTTTTCAGGGAGAAGTCTGAGAAGTTTCCAAGGTACAACAGTCTCCAATACTCAAAGCTGAATAAAGCCATAGATGTTCTACGGACATTTTTACAAAGGATTAACGGTATTCAGAAAGGATACATTAAATACAGTTGGTGGTGGCGCGTTCGTTGCCGTTAGATCTTGTGTATCTTGTAATGAAATTCATGTTGATACTTCCTGTGAGTTAGTATGGGCAGAGGTTATGCATAACAGACGGAATAAATCATTAATTGGTTCCTTTTACCGAACCCAGAGTCAGATGTCACAGTTGCTGAAAGGTTTAGAGAAAACTTGAGTCGCATTTCAGATATGTTCTCCATTCATAAAATTATAGTTGGTAGCGGCTTCAATCTAACCTCCATACGTTGGCGAAAATACATGTTTAAAGTCAGTGTTATATATGAATCATCGTCCTAAATTGTAAAAAATGCTGACTCCAAAAAAATTATATTGAGCAATTAGTTCAGGAACCTACTCAGAATGTAAATGGTTACGAAAACATACTATACCTCTTGGCAACAAATAATCCTGCGGAAGTAGGGCGCCCCTCAACCGACAGAAGGATTAGTGACCACATTGTCGTTGTAGCGAGACTGAATACCGTAACACCCAAATACACAAAAAATAAACACCAAGTATATCTATTTAAAACAGCAGCTACAACTTCGCTTTACGCCTTCCTTAAGGACAGCCTTCACTCCTTTCAATTTAACTTGTGTGAACTTTAACAAGCGTGGACTAGACGTGGTTTAAGCTAAAAAAAATAGTATCGACAGCAATTGAGAGATTTATAACAAATAAATTAACAAGAAATGGAACAGATCCCTCCTTGTACACAAAATATGTCAGAATGCTGTTGCAGAAGCAACGAAAAAAGCTTACGAAATATAAAAGAACGCAAAAGCTCCAAGATAGGTGACGTTTTACAGAACCTTGAAATCTAGCGTGGACTTCAATATTAGATGCTGTTGATAGTTTCCACAACGAAACTGTCTCGAAATCTGGCAGGATATCCGAAGAGGTTCTAGTCATATTTAAAATATAGCAGCGGGAAAACAAAATCAAGACCTTAACTGCGCGACAGCAATGGTAATGCTACCAGTGACAGAAGCATTGAAGCAGAGTTACTGAACACGGCTTTCCGAAATTCCTTCACCAAAGAAGACGAAGTAAATATTCCGCAGTTCAAAATGGTTCAAATGGCTCTGAGCACTATGCGACCTAACTTTTGAGGTCATCAGTCCTCTATAACTTAGAACTACTTAAACCTAACTAACCTAAGGACATCACACACATCCATGCCCGAGGCAGGATTCGAACCTGTGACCGTAGCGGTCGCAGGGTTCCAGACTGTAGCGCCTAGAACCGCTCGGCCACCCTGGCCGGCTCCACACTTCGAACCAACATGAGTAACTTAGAGATAGATATCCTCAATGCACCGAAACAACTTTAAGGAGTAAATAGACTAATCTTCCGGTCTATACTGTATACCAATTAGGTTGATTTCAGAGTATGCCAATATAATAGCTCCACACTAAACAACTGTATACAATCGCTCGCTTGACGAAGGATCCGTACCTAGAGACTGGCAATTTGTGCAGGTTACACTAATACACAAGAAATGAAATAGGAGTAATCTGCTGAATCAGAGACCCATACGACTGATGTCGATTTGTTGTCGGATACTGGGACACACACTGTGTGCGAACGTTATGGATTACCTCGAAGAAAACAATGTATTGATACATAGCACGGATTCAGAAAATATTATTTTTGTGAAACACAATTAGCTCTTTATTCACATGAAGTAATGAGTGATATCGACACGGGATCTCAAATTTCAAAATTCCCAGAAGGGGGCTTTTAACACCGTTTCTCACAAGCAAATTCTGATCAAATTGCGTACCTACCGAATGTCGTCTCAGCTGTGCGACCGTATTCGTGATTTTCCGTCACAAAGGTCACAGTTCGTACTAATCGATGGAATATCATCAACTAAAATGTAAGTGATATCTGGCGTTCCCCAAGGAAGTGTTACAGGCCCCTACTGATTCCAGTCTATATGAATGATGTAGGACTGTTTCCTGATAATGCGAGATTTACCGTCTAGTAAAGTCATCAGAAGAGCAAAACCAATTGCAAAATGATTTAGACAAGCTATCTGTATGATGGGAAGAGTGGTATTGCCTCTAAATAATGTCTGGGATCATTCACGTGAATAGTAAAAGGAAGCTGTTGAATTTCAGTTATGCGATAAATCACAAGGCTGTAAATTCATATAAATATCTAGAGGTTAGAATTAAGAACAACTTAATTCAGAACGATAACATATGCTACTGGCCATTAAAATTGGTACACCACGAAGATGACGTGCTACAGACGCGAAATTTAACCGACAGGAAGAAGATGCTGTGATATGCAAATGATTAGCTTATCAGAGCATTCACACAAGGTTGGCGCCCGTGGCGACACCTACAACGTGCTGACATGAGGAAAGTTTCCAACCGATTTCTCATACACAAACAGCAGTTGACCGGCGTTGCCTGGTGAAGCGTTGTTGTGATGCATCGTGTAAGGAGGAGAAATGCGTACCGTCACGTTTCCGACTTTGATAAAGGTCGGATTGTAGCCTATCGCGATTGCGGTTTATCGTATCGCGACGTTCCTGCTCGCGTTGGTCGAAATCCAATGACTGTTAGCAGGATATGGAATCGGTAGGTTCAGGAGGGTAATACGGAACGCCGTGCTGGATCCCAACGGCCTCGTATCACTAGCACTCGAGATGAGAAGCATCTCATCCGCATGGCTTGCTGATCGTGCAGCCACGTATCGATCCCTGAGTCAACAGATGGGGACGTTTGCAAGACAACAACCATCTGCACGAACAGTTCGACGACGTTTGCAGCAGCGTGGACTATCAGCTGGGAGACCATGGCTGCGGTTATCCTTGACGCTGCATCACAGACAGGAGCGCCTGCGATGGTGTACTGCCGCGCGGGATTAGCCGAGCGGTCTGGGGCGCTGCAGTCATGGACTGTGCGGCTGATCCCGGCGGAGGTTCGAGTCCTACCTCGGGCATGAGTGTGTGTGTGTTCGTCCTTAGGATACTTTAGGTTAAGTAGTGCGTAAGCTTAGGAACTGATGACCTTAGCAGTTGAGTCCCATACGATTTCACACACATTTGAACATTATTTTGATGGTGTACTCAACGACGAACCTGGATGCACGAATGGCAAAACGTCATGTTTTCGGATGAATGCAGGTTCTGTTTACAGCATCATGATGGTCTCATCCGGGTTTGGCGACATGGTGGTGAACGCACATTTGAAGCGTGTATTCGTCATCGCCATACTGGCGTATCACCCAGCGTGATGGTATGGAGTGCCATTGGTTACACGTCTCGGTCACCTCTTGTTTGCATTCACGGCACTTTGAACAGTGGATGTTATATTTCATATGTGTTACGACCCGTGGCTCTACCCTTCATTCGATCCCTGCGAAAGCCTACATTTCAGCAGGATAATGCACGACCGCATGTTGCAGGTCCTGTACGGGCCTTTCTGGATACAGAAAATGTTCGACTGCTGCCCTGGCCAGCACATTCTGCAGATCTCTCACCGATTGAAAACGTCTGGTGAATGGAGTCCGAGCAACTGGCTCGTCACAATAAGCCAACCACTACTCTTGATGAACTGTGGTATCTTGTTGAAGCTGCATGGGCAGCTGTACCTGTACACGCCATCCAAGCTGTTTGACTCAATGCCCAGACGTATCAACGCCGTTATTACGTCCAGAGGTGGTTGTTCTGGGTACTGATTTCTCAGGATCTATGCACCCAGATTGCGTGAAAATGTAATCACATGTCAGTTCTAGTATAATGTATTTGTGCAATGAATACTCGTTTATCATCTGCATTTCTTCTTGGTGTAGCAATTTTAATGGGCAATTGTGTAGATAATGTGAGGAAGGTGAACCAAAGACTGCGTTTTATCAGCGAAACTGTTAGACGATGCAACAGGTCTAGTATAGAGACTGCCGACACTAGGGTTGTTCGTTCTCTTTTGGAGAACTTCTGCGCGGTATGGCGTCCTTGCCCGATAGGATTGAAGGAGGACATTGAAAATGTTCAAAGAACGGTATCTGGTTTTGTATTATCGCGAAATAGAGGAGAGAGTGCCGCGGAAACGATATGCGAGTTGGTGTGATAGTCATGAAAATATACGTTTGTCGTTACAGCAAGATATTTTCAGAAAAGTTTACTCACCAATTTTCTCCTCAGAATGCGAAAATATTTTGTTAATGTTCACTTACATAGGGAAAATTGATGATCTTAATAAAATATGAGACATCAGAGCTCGCACGGAAAGATTTAACTGTTGGTTTTCCTGCGCGCATTTCGAGAGTGGAACGGTAGAGAAATAGTCTGAAGGTGATTCGATGCACCCTTTTCCAGGCACTTAAATATGAATAGTAGTCATGTAGATGTAGATGTAGTTTCTGTGTAGCGCAGGCCTGTAGTCCTAGAGTGAGGCTGTCGCAGATGTAATTTAGTATGTATCTTTTCTAGAACATATGGTTAACTGTCGTGGATTTTTCACTGTAGTTCACCTGAACGCAGTTTCCATACAGGTTGCAACCAAAGTTCTTACAGTTCTTCTTACATACGAAAATTCAGCTGTATTATACACGTTCCCTGTGGCGCGATACACTCTTATTAATTTTCGAAAATTTAACTACTATATAATATGTAGATACGTGTGCACAGATATTTCATATTAATCGAATGTTTTTGGCCTGACATAGTTACGCGACGTCTTAGAAAACAAAGGGATTGTCTGGCCAACTATTAGAAAGGTTGATCCACTGGACCTCATACTTCCAAATGTAAGTAGTGCAGACAGTATAAAATCTTAATCTTTGGAAGAATTTCACCATATGCGTGAAATGTGAAGGACAGACGTTAAATCGTAGTTCCTTTGACTGACGAAATAACGTAAGACTATACAAACAGAACGATGCTTTGCGACGGTCCGCAAGACGTCATCAAATGGCTCATGCCCCACACAACGCTCCCAGGTTGAATAACATATCTGGTGTATTCATTTAACCTGGAAGGCAGCATTATACTATTCTCGTATTCCTCTAAACTCTCCCTCTATTCCTAGCTGAGTGGTCAGCGTGACAGAATGTCAATCCTAAGGGCCCGGGTTCGATTCCCGGCTGGATCGGAGATTTTCTCCGCTCAGTGGCTGGGTGTTGTGTTGTCCTAATCATCATCATTTCATCCCCATCGACGCGCAAGTCGCCGAAGTGGTGTCAAAGCGAAAGACTTGCACCAGGCGAACGGTCTACCCGACGGGAGGCCCTAGTCACACGACATTATATTATCCAATTTATTTGGTTTTTCTAAAAGAGTTGTAATGAGAAACAAATATTCGAAGACTGATAACATACGGCGTCCGTTACCAGTAAGACCGTTGCAATGAAGATATTTTGCGTACTACCTTCGCGTGGGAGATTGCAGTCAGACGGCGTGACGCACGACCTACAATCTGAGCTGGAAAACGTAGTTACGTTACCTCATTTTTCGAACTGCGACTGCGTCACTGTGGCTGCCTCAATGTAACTGCAAACCCTTTCAATTAACTTCAGATAAAAGTATGAATGATAAAGGCAGAAACGTTATAGTTAGACGTCACGCCGACATCGACAGCGTTGCAGTTGGGACATCGGTTCGGAACAGACGAAACGAGAGCAGGGAATCAGTAACTACCTTTTCGGACTGCATATTTCTGAAGTGATTTAAGTAAACAGCAGAGAATCTTTATTCTGCAACCCTGTCCTCTTGGATATGAGTCCAATCTCTTAATCAGTAAGCCTCTTTTTTCGGTATAACGTTGTTTTTTCTGTCCTGTTAAAGGTTTTTTTGGTATTACTCAGTATTTCGTATTTTCAAAAAAACCTAACTAAACCGTACGTTTCGATCAGTGGCTTTTAAATACGTGTAAAAAGCGAAATACATCTCCGAACAACAGTTTTTCACGTCGCCTTCATCTACATTTGTATTCTTATGTCCCAAATAGTGCATAGTATAGGCTATGGGCAACCACCAGAGATAGCGCCTGGCTACTCTACTATTCAGTTATGAATGAGAATATTGAAACTGCAGCTGGTTATATACACCAATAATACAATGAGGTGACAAAAGACATGGAATACCTCCTAATATAGTGTCGGACATCCTTTTGCACGACGTAGTGCAGCAACTCGACGTGGAAAGGTTCAACAAGTCGTTGGAAGTCCCCCGCAGAAATATTCAGCCATGCTGACTCCGTAGCCGTCCGTACTTGCGAAATTGTTCCCAGTGCCGGGTGTTGTGCACGAACCGACATCTTGAGAACGTTCCATAAATTGTCGATGGGGTTCATGTCGGGCGATCTGGATGGCCAAATTACTCGCTCGAACTGGCCAGAATGTTCCTCGATCCAATCGCGAACAACTGTAGCCGGTGACTTGGCGCATTGTTATCCATAAAAATTCCATCGGCGTCTGAGAACATGCAGTCCATGAATGACTACAAATGGTCTCCAAGTAGCCGAACATAACCATTCCCAGTCAATGATCGGTTCAATTTGACCTAAGGACCCAGTCCATTCAATGTAAACACAGCCCACACCATTATGGAGCCACCACCAGCTTGCACAGTGCCTTGTTGACAACTTGGCTCCATGGCTTCGTGGGGTCTGCGCCACACTCGAACGCTACCATCAACTATTACCAACTGAAATCGGGACTCATCCGACCGGGCTATAGTTTTCCAGTAGTTTAGGGTCCAACAGATACGATCACGAGCGCAAGAGAGGTGCTGCAGGCAATGTCGTGCTGCCATAGCCCATTCGCCAAATCACGTGGCATTGTCCCAACGGACAAGTCGTAGGTCTCACATTGATATCCACGGTTATTTCAAGCAGTGCTGCTTGTCTGTTAGCAGTGACAACTTTACGCAAACGCCTGAAATGTAATTCCTGCAGTGTGCTATTCTCGGCACACTCTTGACACCGTGGATTTCAAAATATTGAATGGCCTAACGATTTCCGAAATGGCGTGTCCCATGCGTCTAGCTCCAACTGCCATTCCGCGTTCATAATCTGTTAATTCCCCTCATGTGGCCATAACCACGTAGAAACATTTTCACATGAGTCACCTGAGTACAAATGACAGCTCCGCCGCCGGCCGCTGTGGCCGAGCGGTTCTAGGAGCTCCAGTCCGGAACCGCGCTGCTGCTACTGTAGAAGGTTCGAATCCTGCCTCGGGCATGAATGTGTGTGATGTCCTTAGGTTAGTTAGGTTTAAGTAGTTCTAAGTTCTAGGGGACTGATGACCTCAGATGTTAAGTCCCATAGTGCTCAGAGCCATTTTTTAAACAGCTCTGCCAAAGCACAGCCCTTTTATACCTTGTGTACGTGATACTACCGCCATATTCATACGTGCATATCGCTATCCCACGACTTTGTCACCTAAGTGTATAATTAAGGCATCATCAATCACAGTGTTGCTCATTACACAGCCGCTCCTTTCTAATGGGGGTGATATGGAGATGCGTTCTTCCCACTCGTGAAATAACTCATACGCAAGTTGCGGAGAAGGAGTGGACCTACTGCTAACATAAAATTCAATACCAAATGCCACTTGACATTTTACAGAAACAAAGACCACTAGCAGAAGTAAGATTCGGAAAAGTCCGAGATAATTAATAGGAATAACCATGTATCACTTCTGAGATTCTAACACCGACCTACACTTTTCCTCTTGGTGCTGATTTCATCATTTTTATTCTTGTTAAATACCGAAAAGAAAGCAGTCTGCCTCATATTTCCGTGTACAGTTAGGATCAAATGGTTCAAATGGCTCTGAGCACTATGGGACTCAACATCGATGGTCATCAGTCCCCTAAAACTTAGAACTACTTAAACCTAACTAACCTAAGGACAGCACACAACACCCAGTCATCACGAGGGAGAGAAAATCCCTGACCCCGCCGGGAATCGAACCCGGGCGCGGGAAGCGAGAACGCTACCGCACGACCACGAGCTGCGGACGAGTTAGGATCAAGAAACTTACTTTTTTCCCCTGTCAGCGTTTAGTGAACATCAGGGTAATCTCCTGGAGCGAGGCAGATGAACCCTTCAATAACTGTACAGCTCGTTTTGGGTCCCTGTCGGCTTCTTCTGTAATTACAACCTAGGGCGCATCCTAAACTCTTCAACTAATTATCATAAATGTATTCTATACGGGTGCTAAATTGTAAATGCTATTCCGGTTAAATTGTTTCCTGCCATTTCTGTTTCTTTACTCGTCTAACGTGAGGATTACAATATAGTACGTCACTTTGGATGATGGCTCCAAGATAAATAGTAGATGTTGAAGATTTGAACGATTTATCTTTGTCGTAGCTCCAGACGATAAGTTCCACACACAATCCTGTGTACCCAGTTACATATACATATGTACTTTGCTATTGTCGCGCTCTTTCTACCGTTTTTAAATGAAATTTGAAAGAGAAAGAGAAGAGCAATAAACAGATCGCGGACTCTTGTGGGCCACTCTAACGCTAATCATCACAGCATCAGAAAGTGTTTCTTCTTCTTTACAATACTGAAGATGATTCGAAACTTTGTGATCGTTGGTAAATTATGATTGCTGTTTTTAGTAGTGTGACTGTTATTTTTTAAGGTTGAGTTTTTCTTTGTGTCACACCCGCAGTTTGGTTCTATTGCAGGAAAAGTTAGTCGTGCACACAATGTCGGTTCATCAATGTAAGGGGAAGGTCCCTAAATTCGCGAAAAATCAGAAATTCTCTCTTTTTATCTAAGAAATACTGAACAAGCGGCAAAATAACTAATAACTAAATTACTATCAACTTAATTAATATTGCTGTATACATTCGTATAATACAATCTCTACGACGTTCGTGAGACAAATACAACAAGAAAACCATTTTTCTTTTAAAAACCTTTATCCTTTGATAAAGTGTCTTTTGTGTCCCCCGTAAACTTTTGCCGATATTCAGATACAGCTTAAATCACGTCACACTGTAAAACTTCACTCTCTCATCATTGTGAATGAACTCGACATTCAAGTTAAATCTGGTAAAAAATAGTTTTATTTCTGTTAAAAACAATCTGTTTACTCCCTTCACTGACCATTTCTGTGATACGAATGATTCCTATTTGAACCCTTTTAATATTCCCGTCTGAAGATTCTGCTCCACGTTGCATTTTAATAATTTTTTTTTTTTTATTGAGAATACAATTTAGTGCCAAAGAATGCTTAGGTGACCTAGTGGGAAGACTGGTACCATATATTTCAGCTTTTTATGATAGCATACGACAGACTGCACAATCAACAATATGGCTTTCATATAATTTTGAAGGAATGACGACATCCGAATACGTACGTGCCCACAAGAAGGCTACACAATCATGGCCGAACACACAAACAGACAAAGAAAACACGAATATTATAACTGCAGTTTGTTCTTATGACGAAATTTCCAGATTCATCACGTAACATAAACATTTTCAAGCAGTAAGCAGCTACCGCCATACATTTTACGGGATGTATACCCCCTGGAGCACGACAAGACACTATGAAATGTTGCTTCGCATACAAGGTCACAATTAATTTCAAAAAATTCACTATAATCCCGTTTAGGATTCCAGACAATGGAACTGAGAGAAGTGTCCCGTCACCATTCCATGCTGAACGTGATTTGGAATTTACCAACATGGGTTCCAGAACAAGCGTTCTGAAATTTTTTTTCATGAACAGAGTAACCGGTCCTGTGCGTTCCTCCTTTTGCTCAAAAACACTACTTAGAATTATTTCATGTATGTGAAATGCAGTTTTTTTACTTTCTGTGTCATAATTCATCGTTGACCTCAATAAATCATAATTTTCTGCTCTAGTGAGAAACTTTGACGTACAGTTAATTTGCATACCCACAAATTGTGAAAGAAAACCACCAATACTGACAGCAGTTTGTTTCCATTTATTTGACTCTATTAATACCCGAGCAAATAAATTTTCACCAATAAACGAAGTGGAGACGAATTCATTGTCTCGGCTTCGAGTGTTATCTCTCCTGGAAAGGTGGAGCGCGTTGAGCCGTAAGAAAGCAAGACTTGAGTTCTGTACGACCCTCTCATTACCTGTCTTGGTCACTGACCCGTCACGTCACCTGTCCAACGCGAACTGGGAAGTGAGAGCGCATTCACTTAATCTGTCTACATCAGATAATGCACGAGGTAGCCATGCTGAAGTAATTTTGCAAGTTCAGGGTTTCCTTTATTCTCGATTTTGCGATTGTAAAGCCTAAAGGCATCCCATACTGTTATTCTATTGACTCCGAACTCGGTTATTTTTACATGGAATAGACCTAAACTAAGGGATAGTCCAAGATAAATATCGAAAAACTGAAAAAATTGCATGTAAGAACGACCTTCGTGCAGCGGATATAGGGGTGGCCTAGCGGTTCTAGGCGCTACAAAAGTTAATACTCTGTCGTCATAATAGTTGTCCAATTTTTTCTACCGAAAAAATTTTGATTGGAACTTCTTGGTAGATTAAACTTGCGTACTAGACAGTGACTCGAACCTGGAACCCTAGCTTTTGCGTCAATGCTCTTGTAAACCTGTTTTAATTTCATTCTATTCAGTGAATAAAACAATTTCCGTAATCAATTTACAGTAGCAGGAATAAAGTCATTTCTTAGATTTATGCAGTACAAAGCATTTACACTTCAGTTGTTATGTACGATTGAGGCGCCTGTGCGTAGTATTGCAGATATCGCAATTATTTGATGTGACAAGATTGTGTCCTAAGATTCTACTTGGCTGGCACAAACCTATTGACAACTTTTATATCATACTTTATCTACTCGTGGAGAAGATAGTGCATGTGTGTTACACAATTTTTTTTTTTTTTTTTTTTTTTTTTTTTTTTTTTTTTTTTTTTGCTACGGATATATGTCATCATTAGCCATCCGACGATGCTGTTAATCAAAATGTTGAGAATCATCACTGCCGGAACGTGGTTTATATCAATCCCCCCACACCTCCAAATTTTAACTGCAGCGTTGTAATGCTGCGTTCTTCTACTGGTATGAACCGGCACAAGAGGCTATTTCGTAAGCAAAAGTACCGTTTCGTAGGATCTCTGTTTAATCTGCTCATCTATGTAGACTACTGAACTCACACAATTACTGAATAACATATTCGTTAAAGCTTGCAAACTTTCTGACAGCATCTTTTATGACGCAGGACAACGTTAAATAGTCGTAACACCTAAATCAACGATTTTATCCCTGTTGCTTTTGGGTTGGCTGACAGACAAGTTTGATCTGCCAACGGATCAAAAATCACAAAACGAAAAGTCTTTGGTTAGCCTCCCAACTGATTACCTGAAAGGGTTTCGGAATCTCCCATAATATAAAGTCTCTGGACAGAATTTAAACGTACTAGAGTCTAACAGTCACATGGAATTCTAGACTGGAGTGGTGATTGAAACAATAAATTTGATTTTCACTTTAACAGGTCATATCTCCGTCCGGCCACCCAGGTTTAGATTTACCGTGACTTCCCTAAATAGTTCCAAACAAATACCTGGATGGTTCATTTGAAAAGGGCACGATCGATATCCTTCCCGATACATTCGCGATCCGAGCTCCGTTCGTAATGGCTCAAATGGTTCAAATGGCTCTGAGCACTATGGGACTTAACTTCTGAGGTCATCAGTCCCCTAGAACTTAGAACTACTTAAACCTAACTAACCTAAGGACATCACACACATCCATGCCCAAGGCAAGATTCGAACCTGCGACCGTAGCGGTCGCGCGGTACAAGACTGTAGCGCCTAGAACCGCTCGGCCACTTCGGCCGGCGTTCTAATGACCACGCTGTCAGTTGGATGTTAACCTCTTATCTTCCTTCTTCTTCCTTCAGTGGCAGTACTGACGTACGGAGGAGGTAGTGTTACAGCATGGGTGTGTTTCTCGTGGTTCGGGTGTGGTCCCCTTATTGCGCTTCAGAGATCGCTAAATGCGGAAACACAGGAACACATTTTACAGCATTATGTACTGAGCACTGTAAATGAACGGTGGTTGTATCAGCGATAATGCACACTGTTATCAAGGACCATGGACATTGCCGTTCATGGGGAGGCTTGCTGGCCTCAGCGATACAGATAGCCGTACCCTTGTGCAACCACAACGGAGGGGTATCTGTTGAGAGGCCAGACAAACGTGTGGTTCCTGAAGAGAGGCAGCAGCCTTTTCAGTAGTTGCAGGGGCAACAGTCTGGATGATTGACTGATCTGGCCTTGTAACAATAACCAAAACGGCCTTGCTGTGCTGGTACTGCGAACGGCTGAAAGGAAGGGGAAACTACAGCCGTAATTTTTACCGAGGGCATACAGTTTTATTGTATGGTTAAATGATGATGGCGTCCTCTTGGGTAAAATTTTCCGGCGGTAAAATAGTCCCCCATTCGGACCTCCAGGTGGGGACTACTAAGGAGGACGTCGTTATTAGGAGAAAGAAAACTGGCGTTCTACGGATCGAAGCGTGGAATGTCAGATCCCTTAATCGGGCAGGTAGGTTAGAAAATTTAAAAAGGGAAATGGATAGGTTAAAGTTAGATATAGTGGGAATTAGTGAAGTTCGGTGGCAGGAGGAACAAGACTTCTGGTCAGGTGACTACAGGGTTATAAACACAAAATCAAATAGGAGTAATGCAGGTGTAGGTTTAATAATGATTAGGAAAATAGGAATGCGGGTAAGCTACTACAAACAGCATAGTGATCGCACTATTGTGGGCAAGATAGACACGAAGCCCACGCCTACCACAGTAGTACAAGTTTATATGCCAACTAGCTCCGCAGATGACAAAGAGATTGATGAAATGTATTATGAGATAAAAGAAATTATTCAGATAGTGAAGGGAGACTAAAATTTAATAGTCATTGGTGACTGGAACTCGATAGTAGGAAAAGGAAGAGGAGGACACGTAGTAGGTGAATAGGGAATGGCAGTATGGAATGAAAGAGGAAGCCGCCTGGTAGAATTTTGCACAGATCATAACTAATAATAGCTAACACGTGGTTCAAGAATCATGAAAGAAGGCTGTATACATGGAAGAAGCCTGGAGATACTGGAAGGTCTCAGATAAATTATATAATGGTAGGACAGAGATTCAGGAACCAGGTTTTAAATTGTAAGACATCAACAGGGGCAGATGTGGACTCTGACCACAATCTATTGGTTATGAACTGTAGATTAAAACTGAAGAAACTGCAAAAAGGTGGGAATTTAAGGAGATGGGACCTGGATCAACTGAATAAACCAGAGGTTGTACAGAGTTCAGGGAGAGCATAAGGGAACAATTGACAGGAATGGGGGAAAGAAATACAGTAGAAGAAGAGTGGGTAGCTTTGAGAGATGAAATAGTGAAGGTACCAGGGGATCAAGTAGGTAAAAAGACAAGGGCTAATAGAAATCCTTGCGTAACAGGAGAGATACTGAATTTAATTGATGAAAGGATAAATAATAAAAATGCAGTAAATGAAGCAGGCAAAAAGGAACACAAACGTCTCAAAAATGAGATCGACAGGAAGTGCAAAATGGCTAAGCAGGGATGGCTAAGAGGACAAATGTAAGGATGTAGAGGCGCATATCACTAGGGGTAAGATAGATACTGCCTACAGGAAAATTAAAGAGACCTTTGGAGAAAAGAGAACCACTTCCATGAAAATCAAGAGCTCAGATGGAAACCCAGTTCTATGCAAAGAAGGGAAAGCACAAAGGTGGAAGGAGTATATAGAGGATCTATACAGGGGCGATGTTCTTGAAGACAATATTATAGAAATGGAAGAGAATGTAGATGAAGATGAAATAGGAGATATTATACTGCGTGAAGCGTTTGACAGAGCACTGAAAGACCTAAGTCGAAACAAGGCCCCGGGAATAGACAACATTCCATTAGAGCTACTGACAGCCTTGGGAGAGCCAGCCCTGACAAAACTCTATCATCTGGTGAGCCAGATGTATGAGACAGGCGAAATACCCTCAGACTTCAAGAAGAATATAATAATTCCAATGCCAACGAAAGCAGGTGTTGACAGATGTGAAAATTACCGAACTATCAGTTTAATAAGCCACGGCTGCCAAATACTAACACGAATTCATTACAGACGAAAGGGAAAACTAGTAGAAGCCGACCTTAGGGAAGATCAGTTTGGATTCTGTAGAAATGTTGGAACACGCGAGGCTATACTGCCCCAACGACTTATCTTAGAAAATAGATTAAGGAAAGGCAAACGTAAGTTTCTAGCATTTGTAGACTTAGAGAAATCTTTTGACAATGTTGACAGGAATACTCTCTATCAAATTCTGAAGGTGGCAGAGATAATATACAGTGAGCGAAAGGCTATTTACAATTTGTACAGAAACCAGATGGCAGTTATGAGAGTCGAGGGGCATGAAAGGGAAGCAGTGGTTGGGAAGGGAGTGAGACAGGGTTGTAGACTCTCCCCGATGGTATTCAATCTGTATATTGAGCAAGCAGTGAAGAAAACAAAAGAAAAATTCGGAGTAGGTATTAAAATACATGGAGAAGAAATAAAAACTTTGAGGTTCACCGATGACATTGTAATTCTGTCAGAGACAGCAAAGGACTTGGAAGAGCAGTTGAATGGAATGACAGTGTCTTGAAAGGAGGATATAAGATGAACATCAACAAAAGCAAAACGAGGATAATGGAATGTAGTCGAATTAAGTTGGGTGATGCTGAGGGAATTAGATTAGGAAATGAGACACTTAAAGTAGTAAATGAGTTTTGCTATTTGGGGAGCAAAATAACTGATGATGGTCGAAGTAGAGAAGATATAAAATGTAGACTGGCAATGGCAAGGAAAGCGTTTCTGAAGAAGAGAAATTTGTTAACATCGAGTATAGATTTAAGTGTCAGGAAGTCGTTTCTGAATGTATTTGTATGGAATGTAGCCATGTATGGAAGTGAAACATGGACGACAAATAGTTTAGACAAGAAGAGAATAGAAGCTTTCGAAATGTGGTGCTACAGAAAAATGCTGAAGATTAGATGGGTAGATCACATAACTAATGAGGAGGTATTGAATAGGATTGGGGAGAAGAGAAGTTTGTGGCACAACTTGACCAGAAGGAGGGACCTGTTGGTAGGACATGTTCTGAGGCATCAAGGGATCACAAATTCAGCATTGGAGGGCAGCGTGGAGGGTAAAAATCGTAGAGGGAGACGAAGAGATGAATACACTAAGCAGATCGAGAAGAATGTAGGTTGCAGTAGGCACTGGGAGATGAAGAAGCTTGCACAGGACAGAGTAGCATGGAGAGCTGCATCAAACCAGTCTATGGACTGGAGACCACAACAACAACAACATTCCCGTTCGGCCGCCCAGGTTTATATTTACCGTGATTTCCCTAAATAGTTCCAAACAAATACCTTGATGGTTCATTTGAAAAGGGCACGATCCATATCCTTCTCGATCCTTTCGCCATCCGAGCTCCGTTCGTAATGACCACGCTGTCGGTGGGATGTTAACTTTTGATCTTTCTTATTCTTTCCTCAGAGGCAATAGTGAAGTACGGCGGAGTTGGTATTACAGCACGGGTGTGTTTTTCGTGGATAGGGTGTGGTCCCCTTATTGCGCTTCAGAGATCGCTAAATGCGGAAACACAGGAACACATTTCACAGCATTATGTACTGAGCACTGTAAATGAACGGTGGTTGTATCAGCACGATAATGCTCATTGATAACAAGCAGCATCTGTGAGGCAGTGGTCTATGGACAATAACATTCGTGAAATGGGCCGACCTGCCCAGAATCCCGATGTTAACCCATTGGGATATCTTTGAGATGAGTCAGAACGCCGACTTTGCTCCAGATTCCAGCGTCCAATATCACCACCCTCTCTGGTTCAGAGTCTTGAGGAATAGTGGGCTGCAATTCCTCCACAGATATTCAGATGTCCTGGGCAGATTGGTTCAAATGGCTCTGAGCACTATGGGGCTTAACATCTGAGGTCCCCCAGAATTTAGAACTACTTAAACCTAACTAACCTAAGGACACCACACACATCCATGCCCGAGGCAGGATTCGAACCTGCGACCGTAGCGGTCGCGCGGTTCCAGACTGAAGCGCCTAGAACCGCTCGGCCACTCAGGCCGGCTCCTGGACAGAGTTCAAGTGATCACAGCACGTATGAATGTCCAAATACTTGTGATCAGATAGCGCATTAACGGAAAAACATTTGTAGCCTATAATATGCTGTACCCAGGACGCTGCAGCATACCGCACGCACACGGTGCGGAATGAGCAACACCTGCGAGTAGGCGCCGCCAGCCAAAACGCACAATGACAGCTGATAGAGTTGTGAACGTGACGCGGGGCGGACGGCGTGGCCGTCAGCGGAGCGGCAAAGGCGTGGCGAGGAGCGGCGAGACAGAGGGTGGCGGGCGATACGGCGCGCCACCGGACTTTGGGACGAGCGGGCTTATCGCGGGCGGCGAACAAGGGACGGAACGGGATGGGATGGGGTGGGAGGGCGGCCAGCTGTCGCAGACACGCGCCTCTCTGCCGCCGCCAGAGCACCTGCAGACCACCTCCACACTCAGCATCCCTTTGCTAAGGGCACGCCTCACTGGCGTGCACTATATATACAGGGTGAATCACCTAAAACTTGCATCGCGAATACTACGGAAATGGAAAGCGCTATTGATGTCCGCTTTTCATAGAATGGATTGGTAGTCAGGGGCTCGTACTGTTAGCTAGTCAACAGTTAATAGTAATACTTAGAATGCGTATTTGTTGCGCAAACGTACACTTTTTTAATGGAACAATGCCTACTGACATGAACAAACTAAAAGTAGGGTAAATTAGAATGTCATTGATATTTGTTGCAGGATTATAGTGCGAGTCGTTTACGAATATCGTATTTTGAAAAGTGCCACACCGAAACTTGTCTGTGCCATTCAAACTGCGTAGTTACTAGGTACAATTTTGTTACGTTTAGTTACAACGTACTTGTGTGTTCCTTAAGTGCATTGCGACATGTTAGATGTGGCAGTTCGAGCAGTAAGCAAAGTATACGGAGAGTGTATGGTGTATGTGGCAAGGTATCCCAGTATACGTCAAACATCGGTAACCTCTTCATCCAGTTACGTAAAGTGGTAGTGGAACACCTAGGCAATGTAACACAAGGAAACGAGTGACTACAGAAATGAAGGTTCTTACTACTGTTGGACGTGGAAGTGGCATGAGTCACACAAGTGTCCTACGCCTTCTCCATCGACACAGGCTCCATCCCTATCACGTCTCTCTATTAAGAACTGCACGGAAACTATTATGAGAATCGTCTTAACTTTCGTTCATTGGCATTAAGACAGGATACGCCAGATGTAACAGGTATCTTGTTCCCTGATGAAGTCACACTTACCAGTCAGGACCGGATAAACCGCCGAAACATGCACTATTGATTGGTCTGCTGACAATTCCCGTAAGCTTCGTCACGTGGATCGCCAGCGTCCATGGAGTGTAAGCGTGTGGTGTGGGATAGTGAGCCGGTCGGAGTGGCCGAGCGGTTCTAGGCGCTACAGTCTGGAACCGCGCGACCGATACGGTCGCAGGTTCGATTCCTGCCTCGGGCATGGATGTGTGTCATGTCCTTAGGTTAGGTTAGGTTTAAGTAGTTCTAAGTTCTAGGGGACTGATGATCTCAGAAGTTAAGTCCCATAGTGCTCAGAGCAATTTTTTTGGGATACTGAACTATCACCTCATACGCCCGTTTTTCATAGACGGAACACAGGACGTGCACAAGTTTCCCAGCCTCCTAACAGACCATCTTCTAAGGTTGCTAGAAGACGTTCCTCTGCAGACTAAGAGGAACCTGTGGTATCAACATGATGGCTGTCTTCCCGTAGAGAAAGGATTACTACAGCACGTCCTCACGAATTGTTTCCAAATTGTTGGATTGGACGCAGAGGACCTGTACCTTGGCCTTCCGGTTCCCCGAATTTGATGCCTGGAGATATTTTTCTGTGGGGAAAGCTAAAAGACGCCGTCTACGAGGACATACCAACTACACAACACCCGATGATATGCAACGACATATTACTGCAGCCTGCTCTGACATCTCGGCTGAAATGCTAGACGTGTGCAGCATTTGTTCGATGCAAGACTGAGAGCTCCTAAGACCGCTGTCGATGGTCATTTTGAACACAACGTGTGATGATCAACTGTCTCGTTACTGGTGAGAATGCACATAACTAGTTTATGCATTTGTGTTGCTCTTTAGTGTGTGCTAGCACTGGCATTGTACAACAGTCGATTTGGGAACTTTTGACATACGATATCTCGTAAGCGACTACAACAAACATCACTGACATTCTAATTTACCCTACTTTTAGTTTTTTAATTCCAATAGGCATTCTGCAATTTTTTTAAAAAAATTGTATGTTTACACAAAAAACTCACTTCCTAAGTATTATTACAATCTGTTGATCGGCTAACAGTACGAGCCGCTGACTACCAATCCATTCTGTGAAAACCGCACATCAATAGCACGCTCCGTTTCCGTAATACTCGCGGTGCAAGTTCTAGGTGATTCACCCCGTATAAAAAGAAATCTCCTGACCGACAAACACGTTATCGCCCAGCGCACACCGTTAAGGATACAAACTTGAAATCTACAGAGGGTGCTGATTTTACACTATAGGCGTCATTTAAAGAAGGATTGTCCGGAATTCCATCCCTAAGGGGGTGAAATAGGGGATGAAATATTTATTGAAAAATGTTGCTGTATGGCAATTTTGAAGCTAGAACTACGAAAATCACTACCTGGTTTCTCGGTCAGAAAGAAAGAAACACGAGTTTCAGCATTTTTCCAAATTTGACCACTATGGGGTAAAATAGAGAGCGACAGTTTTTTGAAAACAAATCATTATTAAAGTACTACTATAGCATTTTAAAGCTGTATCTATAAAAACAGGTATTTGACTTGTCAGTCGGGTCCAGAAAAATACGAATTTCAGTGTTTTTTGGAATTCAACCCATCACTGTGTTAAGTAGGGAATGATAACTTTTATGAGAGTATCTAATTATGAAAGCATTTTTAAAGTTAAACATAAGAAAATTTGTATTCATCATCGTCCAGCCCAAACTGCTAAGGACAGAAACTTTAAATTTGCAGACGGCGTGGATCTTATACTTTAGGCATCGTTTACGAAGGGATTATTCGCAGTTCTACTCCTAAGGGGATGAAATAGGGGATGAAAAGCTTTTTAATTATTAAGCCAATTTTGAGGCTAGAACTACGAAAGCTGGTATTTGGTTTTTCAGACAGAAATAAAAAAAATACATGTTTCAGCATTTTTGGAAATTCAACTATAAAGGGGGTAAAGTCATGGGTGAAAACTTTTTTTAAATAAACCATTCTTAAAGAACTACTAAGGAATTTTTACAACTATATCTATCTAGCTTCTTAATTAGAAATAAAAATTACGTGTTTCAGTGCTTTTGTAAACACAACCTCCTAAGGGAGTGAAATAGGGGATGAAAAGTTTTATGAAATTATTTCATTATGACAGCATTTTGAAAGCTAAATGTATAAAAATTGTATTTGGCTTCTAGATTAGAAATAAAAAAATATTTCTATGTTTTTGGAAATTCAATATCTATGGGGACGAAAGTTTTTATGGATATATGTCAGTATGAAAGCATTTTTGAAGCTAAATCTACGAAAATTTGTATTTGGCTTCTCCGTTAGAAATAAAAAAATACGTATTCCACAGTTTTTGGAAATTCGATCCCTAAGATGGTGAAATAGAGGATGAAAATTATTAAGAAAATCTTCCGTGTTATTACAAATATTTTAATGCTAAATATATGAAAATTTGTATTTAACTTCTCGATAGAAATAAATATGCGTTATGAGATCAAAGTTTCCATGAAAATATCACCAGAAGAACACGAATGCCGTGGTAAACAAAAACTTAGGACTCCAGCTACCAGAACCCCTTTTTGGTCACAAGTACATTCGGAAAAGACCATGCTTCTATGGCCTTTATTAGTGAGAAAAGTTTAGAAGGTATTGCAATATGTGCATAACATGAAAGTTCGCTAAAAGAAAAACAAAAATGTCTATCTAGACTATACAGTCTACGGCAGCAAAGCAGCGGGCGTTAAGTTAGCTAGTCCACGATAATTCGGTGAGTAAACGATACTCTGTTCTATTGTTTGTTGCGATCGTGTGCCTGAACACTGGTTAGATCCATCTCTTCACGCCCGTCTGTCCTGTGCAACCCTCTTCATATCGACTGCAACCTGCGTCCTTCTCAACCTGCTTACTCTAATTAAGCCTTTGTCTGCCACTACCCCTCTCCAACACACACTTCCATCCGTCACCAAACTGGTTATTACTTGAGGCTCCAGGTCGTGTCTATCAATAGAACCTTTTTTTTAGTCAAGCTGTGTCAAAAGGAACATTATTTTCTCCCGAATTCGATTCAGTACATCTTTATCAGTTATCCGATCTACCCTAATAACCTTCAGCATTATCTTGTAGCACTAAATTTCAAAAACTTGTACTTTCTTCTTGTCTGAACTGTTTATCGCCCACGTTTCATTTCCCTGCATGACGACAATATAGACAAATACCTTCAGAAAAAGGCTTCGTAACACACAACTTGGAACAAACTAGAGTACAGTTTTAACATAGCGGCATATGCAGATGACAGTAATTTTTGGAGAAAATGAACAAGAAATTAATTCACTTTCTATAGTATTGTATAACAGGTTACTTGGGACAGGACTAGAAATTAATACACTCCTGGAAATTGAAATAAGAACACCGTGAATTCATTGTCCCAGGAAGGGGAAACTTTATTGACACATTCCTGGGGTCAGATACATCACATGATCACACTGACAGAACCACAGGCACATAGACACAGGCAACAGAGCATGCACAATGTCGGCACTAGTACAGGGTATATCCACCTTTCGCAGCAATGCAGGCTGCTATTCTCCCATGGAGACGATCGTAGAGATGCTGGATGTAGTCCTGTGGAACGGCTTGCCATGCCATTTCCACCTGGCGCCTCAGTTGGACCAGCGTTCGTGGTGGACGTGCAGACCGCGTGAGACGACGCTTCATCCAGTCCCAAACATGCTCAATGGGGGACAGATCCGGAGATCTTGCTGGTCAGGGTAGTTGACTTACACCTTCTAGAGCACGTTGGGTGGCACGGGATACACGCGGACGTGCATTGTCCTGTTGGAACAGCAAGTTCCCTTGCCGGTCTAGGAATGGTAGAACGATGGGTTCGATGACGGTTTGGATGTACTGTGCACTATTCAGTGTCCCCTCGACAATCACCAGTGGTGTACGGCCAGTGTAGGAGATCGCTCCCCACACCATGATGCCGGGTGCTGGCCCTGTGTGCCTCGGTCGTATGCAGTCCTGATTGTGGCGCTCACCTGCACGGCGCCAAACACGCATACGACCATAATTGGCACCAAGGCAGAAGCGACTCTCATCGCTGAAGACGACACGTCTCCATTCGTCCCTCCATTCACGCCTGTCGCGACACCACTGGAGGCGGGCTGCACGATGTTGGGGCGTGAGCGGAAGACGGCCTAACGGTGTGCGGGACCGTAGCCCAGCTTCATGGAGACGGTTGCGAATGGTCCTCGCCGATACCCCAGGAGCAACAGTGTCCCTAATTTGCTGGGAAGTGGCGGTGCGGTCCCCTACGGCACTGCGTAGGATCCTACGGTCTTGGCGTGCATCCGTGCGTCGCTGCGGTCCGGTCCCAGGTCGACGGGCACGTGCACCTTCCGCCGACCACTGGCGACAACATCGATGTACTGTGGAGACCTCACGCCCCACGTGTTGAGCAATTCGGCGGTACGTCCACCCGGCCTCCCGCATGCCCACTGTACGCCCTCGCTCAAAGTCCGTCAACTGCACATACGGTTCACGCCCACGCTGTCGCGGCAAGCTACCAGTGTTAAAGACTGCGATGGAGCTCCGTATGCCACGGCAAACGCTGACACTGACGGCGGCGGTGCACAAATGCTTCGCAGCTAGCGCCATTCGACGGCCAACACCGCGGTTACTGGTGTGTCCGCTGTGCCGTGCGTGTGATCATTGCTTGTACAGCCCTCTCGCAGTGTCCGGAGCAAGTATGGTGGGTCTGACACACCGGTGTCAATGTGTTCTTTTTTCCATTTCCAGGAGTGTAACAGTAAAACCAACTATCTCATTGTCTCACGGGAAACTTAAGCGGATCGATCAAAACTTTAAAATTGGTGCAGATAAAATAGAAACGGTAACTCGGTTCACTTATCTTGTAACCTTGCTAACTACAGACGCAAATGTCAAAGAAGAAATAAATAGTACGATACAAAAAGCCAATAAATGTTATTTCGCTTTACTGGACAAATTAAAAAGCAAACTTAATCCAAGAAATTTAATGGCTAGCATTTATAAAACTCTTATCATACCTATTCTGACACGTGCTTTCGTGACATGGACATTAACAAAAGCATAAATAGCAAAATGAAGAATCTCTGAAATAAAAAATTTCGAGTAAGATATTTGGCGGGATTCAAGAGAAGAACACAGCAAAATAGAGAGCATTAACAAATACAGGAGTTGATGATCTATATGGAGAACCAGACATTGTATCCAAAATTAAAGGTAGGACACTTCGTTCACTGCACACGCAATTCCAGTTACAGAAGAAAGGACAATCTACAGAATGTCCTCAAGAAAGATGAGATATTGGAAGACCAAGACTGCGCTAATTCGACAACGTCAGAGAAACATGAAACTCTTACATGTGATGAACGGAAAATTAAGTGCCTTGACGGAACCAACTGGCAAAACATTGTGACGTCAGCAGGCGAAGATCTTTTATAATTCGTGAAGCTTGGTAATAATAATAATAGTAATAATAATACTTATTATTATAATTATAATACACAGATTTATATTACATGTTAACAATATTTCTTTCTCAGAAATCACATTGCAGTTGCAGGAATGGATGCAAATCTAAAGGAAGCTCTGGTTGAGAAGGGAATGAGAAAGGGTTGTATCCTGTCTTGCTTATTACTCAGTACGTTTAATGATGAAGCAGTAAAGAAAATCAGACAGAAATTTGGAAGGAAATTAACGCTCTGGGAGAACACTGTAATCCTGTCAGAGACGGCAAAGATCATTTGATTGGAATGTATAGCGATTTTATTCATTCGCTGCTTCCGCTGGGGATCAGTCATACGCGAATCGGTGGTAACAAGTATTTTGTGATTTAATTTTGTTCTTTTCTTTGGTGTATCATGACAAAAGTGGAACAACTGAAAAATCTCAATTACAGAAGCAGCGGGAGCCCGAAGGCGAAGTGATAAAGCTACATGGAAAATTCAATACTGCATAGCATGTGAAAAAGCATTTGATGGTGAAAAAAATTTACAGCTCCTTCCGTGACCTATGCATCATATTTAACTATTTTAAGCCAATACGACATAGCCACTTCCATATCTTCTTGATAAGTGCTACCTGACCTACAAACACTACAGCTATAGCGGAACACAAAAAAATCATTTAATTTTCCTTTACTGGTGCACCATGAGTTAAAACAAAATAAATTTTTATTTTAGAGCTGTACTGAATGACCCTTAGCCTTCTGATTATAGGTACACGCACTAGTTTCATCGTAAATGTTGCTATACACGTTTCCAGCTCTAAAATGCACAGTGGAAAATTCGTTTACGCAACCTATAGCACGACCACGAACAGACTTACTATCCCCATCCTGCTCCAACCAGTAGCACGTTATTGTTTCCGCAGGATCAGTGTTTTTTTGCCACCAGTACTTCTATAAAGAAGTCACAGCAGGAAGGAAGGGAGGAAAATTAGAGTTTAAGGTCCCGTCAACAACGCGGTCATCAGAGACGAAGCGCAAGATCGGATTACGAGAGGATGGGGAAGGCTGTGCCCTTTACAAAGAAACCATCTCGCTATTTGCCTCGAGCGATTTAGGGAAATCACCGATAACCTAAATTGGGATGGCCGGATGGGGATTTGAACCGTCGTCCTCCCGAATGCGTATCTAGTGTGCTAAGCACTGCGCTACCTCGCTTAGTCACAGCAGGAGGAAAGCACGTTGATTTGGCAACGCCTGTACCATAACTACTACGACAAATATAGGGACACCAGCAGGTTTAATTTCCACGAATCGTACGCTTTTTACTTCCCTGTTCACCGACTGTTCACTGTACTTGAGAGTTGCGAGAAATACTCTTGTAAAGCTCTAGTCTTTACGTCTACAGCAGTTTTATTACAAAACAGTTTTTCATGCATGATAGCCTCCAACTTAACATTAGCGCGTATCCTTTCTTAAAGAGGGGACATATTCTTGTCTTATAACCTAGACTGCTCAACAATAAAACTGAAATGATGAACTGCGAGACTCTCTTCGTCTTACGTTCGGGGTGAGGGAAATATGCGATTACTGCAATTAGAGGCTTTAACAGAATTCGTTTCATGTTAAGGATTCCACTTTTGTCTGGTATAATATCAAATAAATCTCTATCCTCTTTCAGGAAACAAGATCGAGTGAAACAAACGCTTGGTCGAACTTGACCTGAGAAGTTCAGTCCAGAAATGTAAGCTCTAGCCGTAGAACGGCCGTTTGATATCAGTATTGGCACGGAGATTTTACAACACGGAGGAGCGGATCGTTTGGAAGATCTTTCAGAAATCAGTTATCTAAATCGCTAAGCCACTTGATTCAGTAGGACCGTCTCTAAAGATAAACGAAAACACCCTGAAGGCACTCTCAAATCATATTAAAGAGCGCAAAGTGCAATTACAGCTATCGCAAAAATAACAAACCTCTCTACACTTACTCAGTCGACCTGAGATACATCAAAACAGAATACGTTCTTACCACGATTAAAAACACTTAAACCAATCTGGACGTAGCATAGCTGTCGCAGACCAATGTTAAACCTCGACACAAACAGACTAGTGACTTCACGTATTGTCTCCAGCGAAGTATCAAGACATACAAAAACTGATAAACCGTAAATTTAAATGTACTACTTCAAATTTAAGCTTTGTCAGTTTTCGTACGTCTTGCCTACCTCCAGGAGACATAAAGTTAAGACAATACGTGTCGCCGCTGGACTGTTTGTGTCGAGGTTTTTTTTACATTGGCCTAAGTACGAATCTGTCGAGGCTGGGGGTCTAACGGTAAAGCGCTTGACTGAAAACCAAGAGGTCGCGGCATCTAATCCCAGTCTGAACTGAGAAGTTGCCAGATAAGACACGTGGTTCGTCTTCTGCGTTAAACTGTAGGTCGCCTTTCCCCTGTTGGATAACTCGGTAGGTTATGGACACGCAAGTCGCCGAGGTGGCGTCCAAGTGAAAGACTTGTAACAGGCCAGTGAACCACAAGAAGTTAAAACTCTTTGTACTGCCGGCAGTTTTTAGAAGCTTAGAGTTGGTCACTAAAAATGGCGCAACGCAGTACAATTAATGATTTCGAATGTACAGAAAATGCGTTATGTAACTATGACAACTTGGCTTCACTTTATGACAAAAAAGTCAATGATACTCCAAGAATGGTCAATTTCGGACTACTTTCGAACAGTAACAAATAATTGCTAGATTACTCTATTCTAAGGCGGTTCGGTTTCTGTAAGTAATCACATTGTATATTTATGTACTGCGTCTTGGCAGGCGCTACGGAGGTGATTTGTTGTTCTCTGTCATTCGCATTAGGGGCAGCACTGTAGATCGAATCCGAGGTAGCTTCAAGCGGATAGCAGAGGTCGCTGTGAGCCCCTGCTGCATCGTCACGGTTCCGCAACGTTTTGGACACTACTTCAACAACTCTGAAAATCTCTGCCCCAAAGGGTAGTACTAGGTTTATACTCATTTAATTCGCAACCACGAAAGTCAGACCTGAATAAAACGTTCATCTGACGACGTCATAGGGCCAGATCACAAAAAATTGCCCTGTGATACGAAGATTTTTTTGTACTTTTCTTTCGTGATAAACGATCCAGTCAAATTAATGTGACCACTGCTTATGTTCGACGTCAACGTACAATAACCGCTCACAGAAGGCAGGCGGCAGCACTAGCAGTGGAGGGCATATAAAGCATGTTGAAGGGTCGCGGAAAACAGTGCAGTCGTTGTCGTAATGCGGAAACGAAGTGATTTATTCGACGTCCGAAAGAGCGTGGTCATTGGCACTCGGGCCAAGGCTGGAAACATTTTCGAAACGGCTACATTGTAAACTGTTCACGTGCCGCCATAGTTAAAGTGTACCGTGTATGGCAAAATGACTATCCAAACCCAGCCCCAGGCCAATGTGCTTCACTATGAGCCATAGATGACTGGGGTGATTGACGGCTGCAGAGATGTGCACGGACAAACAGACGTGCAACTGTTGAGTTACAAATGGTTCAAATGGCTCTGAGCACTGTGGGACTTAACTTCTGAGGTCATCAGTACCCTAGAACTTAGAACTGCTTAAACCTGACTAACCTAAGAACATCACACACATCCATGGCCGAGGCAGGATTCGAACCTGAAACCGTAGCGGTCGCGCGTTTCCAGACTGAAGCGCCTAGAACCGCTCGGCCACTCTGGCCGGCTGTTGAATTACAGACCGCCTAGATGAACCAAGGGGCTACGTAAAATGTCTCCGCAACGACCGTTCGGCAAACGTTGCTGCGCATGGACCTCTGCAGCAGGCTCCTGGTTCATACACCTACACCATGTGATCAAAAGTATCCGGACACCAGGCTGAAAATGATTTACAAGTTCGTGGCGCCCTCCATCGGTAATGCTGGAATTCAGTATGGTGTTGGCCCACCCTTAGCCTTTATGACAGCTTCCACTCTCGCAAGCATACATTCAATCAGGTGCTGGAAGGTTTCTTGGGGAATGGCAGCCCTTTCCTCACTGAGTGCTGCACTGAGGAGAGGTATCGATGTCGGTCGGTGAGGCCTGGCACAAAGTCGGCGTTCCAAAACATCCCAAAGATGTCCTGTAGGATTCAGGTCAGGACATTGTGCAGGCCAGTCCATTACAGGGATGTTATTGTCGTGAAACCACTCCGCCACAGGCCGTGCATTATGAACAGATGCTCGATCGTGTTGAAAGATGCAATCGCCATCCCCGAATCGCTCTTCAACAGTGGGAAGTAAGAAGGTGCTTAAAACATCAATGTAGTCCTGTGTCACGCAAAACAACTGGGGATGCAAGCCCCCTCCATGAAAAACACGACCACACCATGACACCATCGCCCCCGAATTTTACTGTTGGCACTACACACGCCGGCAGATGGCGTTCAACGGGCATTCGCCTTACCCACGCCCTGCCAACGGATCGCCACGTTGTGTACCGTGATTCGTCACGCAACACAACATATTTCCACTGTTCAATCGTCCAATGTTACTCTCCTTACAGCAAGCGAGGCGTCGTTTGGCATTTACCGGAGTGATGTGTGGCTTATGAGCAGCCGCTCGACCATGAAATCCAAGGTTTCTCACCTTCCGCCTAACTGTCATAGTCCATGCAGTGGATCTTGATGCAATATAGAATTCCTGTGTGATGGTCTGGATATAAGTCTGCCTATTACACATTACGATCCTCTGCAATTGTCGGCGGTCTCAGTCAACAGACGATGTCGGCCCGTACGCTTTTATGCTGTACGTGTCCCTGCACGTTTCCACTTCACTATCATATAGGAAACAGTGGACCCAGGAATGTTTAGGAATGTGGAAATCTCACGTACAGACGTATGACACAAGTGACACGCAATCACCTGACCATAATCGAAGCCCGTGAGTTCCGCGGAGCGCCCATTCTGCTCTCTCGCGATGTCTAATGACTACTTAGGTCGCTGATATGGAGTACCTGGCAGTGGGTGGCGGCACAATGCACCTAATATGAAAAACGTATGTTTTTGAGGGTGTTCAAAATGGCTCTGAGCACTATGGGACTTAACTTCTAACACTCCAGGCAAATGCCGGGATGGTTCCTCTGAATGGGCACGGCCGACTTCCTTCCCCATCCTTCCCTAATCCGATGAGACCGATGACCATGCTGTCTGGTCTCCTTCCCCAAACCAACCAACCAACCAACTTAACTTCTAAGGTCATCAGTCCCCTAGAACTTAGAACTACTTAAACCTAACTAACCTAAGGACATCACACACATCCATGCCCGAGGCAGGATTCGAATCTGCGACCGTAGCGGTCACGCGGTTCCAGACTGTAGCGCCTTTAACCCCTTGGCCACACCGGCCGGCTTTTGAGGGTGTCCGGATACTTTTGATCACATAGTGTATGTTGAATGCTGTTCATCGGCGGCGAAGGCTGGAATGTGCATTCCAGTATTGCAACTGTACTGAGTTGTGACAGGCACCCTTTTGAGATGAGTCATGTTTTGTGGTCCATCGGCCAGATGGCCGTTGGCGTGTCCGGCTTGAATCTTTTGAAAGCAAAGCGTCCAGGCCGCAGGAAGGAGCGTCATGATCTGGGGAATGTTTTCGTGGCATTACGTGGGTGATCTCGCCATTCAGGAAGGTGCAATGGATCAACATAAATAAGAATCTGGTCTTGGGGACCATGTCCACCTCTACACGCAGTTTGTTTTCCCTCAGCACGATAGCATCTATCGGCAACACAATGCACAACTCGCGGTGTACGTGCGCGGTTCGAAGAGCACCAGGATGTGTTTATCGTACTCCCTCGACCAGCACACTATCCGGATTTAAACCCAATCGAGAATCTGTGAGACCTCGACGGGGTTGTTGCGCCATAGATCCTCAACCGTTGTGGCTGACCACGGCACTGGGGTCGGCATGGATCCACATCCCTGTCGGCACCTTCCAGAACCTCACTGACTCTCTTCCTGCGTGTGCCACAGCGGCATGCACTGCAGAAGGTGGTTATTCAGGCTTCTTACAGGTGGTCACAATAATGTGACAGGTCATTGTAGCTCAGTCTTGTGTCGTTTGGCACACTGAATACACGTATAACCTCTGTTTTTTTTTCCTGTCACATTCAGTTTTTCCACAATATGACTTCGAAACTAGAAAATTAGATAAATATCTGTACCTGGAATGAACAGTGATGCAATTTTCAATACGACGATAGGTTTTGTTGAAGTATAAACATGATAACGCCATTTTATTATGCAGAAACTGTGTGCTCGGTAATATGTTTCTTTCTCTCTTCTCCTTAAAGCATTTAATACAGCTTTCTCTTCCAATTATTTGGCTGTTGTACGTCTCGGCGAAGTGACCAGTGGTAGTCTCCCATGATACTGAAATACCATCGACGCTGACTCCGTCTCTCATCAATCTGACGTCTTGATGAAGGCGCTGAACCAAATCTGCAGAGGTAAAAAAGATGTCTGTTCAGAAAGTGAACCGTGAGGCTCATCGGACAGCCTGTAACTTCTTGAACTTTTGCAACATGCTGCCTAGAACTTAATAACAATCTTCTTCAATGACACAAAATGCTCCCTCTCACTTACACACATTTTTCATTAAAACTGGAATCTAACAACAATTTTTGAACATCAGGTTCACCAAATACGTCTTCTTTCAATTGTACTTAAGGTACACGCACAAACCTCTTGTGGAGATGCTTGAAACAATCGCCAACTTTGGGCAAGGCTCTCATGAACGATATCATTAGGTCTAACGTAATGTTTGAAGGTGGTAATAGATTTTTTCGGGGGCCTTACTATCAGAACATCAGCAACACACTCGACTAGGACAACCAAGAAAATCAGCCGTTGCCGAGTACTGCCTCGTATACAACCATAAAATGAAATACGAAGAGACCAGTATCGTGGTGAAAACGCCGAGTTCCAGGTACAGCATAATTAATCAGTCTATCGAAATGAAGGTTCAGAAAACCTAATAAACAGAGACGGAGGTTTCAATTTAAACAACGTTTGTGGCCCAGCACTCAGTTTATTAAGATCTTGCCGGCCATCACACTCACGACAGCTGGGAAACGTCGAGGGAATCTGCGTTTCACAGAATATGAAACAGCATCAAGGAGCGTACTGGGCGTTGGGAATCGAACTCAGCAAGATAGCGCAAGACCAACAATACTTCACGGTCCGGTTGGAGTCCAGTTAGCGATTACACACAAGAGCAAAACTCGCAGCACTTGAAGAAAATAGTTCTGTCGGTCGTCAAACTGTTCTGCTAAAAATGGAAAAAACAACTCGTCAGAACACCCAGAAGCACACCATTGTCGAATTTGGCCACATCCCTTCTCCTGACATGGCAACCAGTGATTTCTTCCTTTTTCGTCGGATAAAGAAGTCATTACGTGGCAGGTACTTCCAGAATGAGAGCGGCGTAATTTTCGACGTGGAAAGTTTTATGAGCAACTTTGTGGACTTCCACAACGATAGTACGAGCAGGTCACCCATCACTGGGAAAATTGTGCCGCGCTGAGTGAATCTGCAGTGAAGGTCTAACACCATACCCAAGTTTCACCGGCGCAGCTAGATTTTTTCGTGGTGATAACTAGTTGATGAAGACGGCAAATACTGGAGCAGTACTCTGGAACACGATGCACTAGAGTCTTGTAGAAGGATTCCTTAATGGGAAGTGGCATTGATGCCTACGCAGTGTAAAACTGTATGTGGTATAAGGTACATTTATCAGAATTTGTCTTAGCTACAGAGCCGACTTTTTTTACAGTTTATGGTCACATGTATTGCGCCAACGTTGAAACAACGATATTGCACAGACGACTCGAATATTATTTTTTCATATATGAGCCACATTTTAAAAGAATTCTTCCTTTTGTTGCCTTTAAATTTCTTACTGCCCAAGTAATGAATATAATACTGTTTCGGTAAATCCATATTAGCTGTCTAATCTCTCACAAAATTTTATAGTTCTACTTTTAGTGAAAGCTAAGAAAAGATGCATTAAATATGGGAAAACGAGACTTACAGCTACTTGACTTCAATCTTGAAACAATCATACTGCATTTTTACAGTAGTCATCTTCATATGCATCCTGGAGTCTTCTCGTAGGACCTCTTTTCATCTGCCATGTTTTCTTTACTAAACATTTGAGAGAGTAGTTTGCATTTTGTAGCTTGATCTAAGGCCAAAATGGTCCTCACCGAACCCGGAATTTTGCAACGTTGCTATGTTTAAATTCTACCACGCCGTAATATACAGCAAAACGAAGTGTTATAATACCCATAACAGGTTATTATGTCGCCAAATTTGACCATGAACCCCTGAACTCCACATTCAATACCAGTAGAACAATTTCAACAGCCCTTTTTTCTGCTTTACAATCCGTCAACCAGTCCATACCCAAAATTATACCAATACCCAAAGCAGGTACTACAGTAAAATATGCACCAAGGTAATGCTCCTCATTTCAGATTCCAACAGTCCTCGATGTTTACCACTTTACTCAATTTTTCTGTAGCTCCTAAAGTTTTCAATCTGGACAAAGATATGTCCAACCTTATTATACCTTTTTATGTAATTAAAAATATTTCTGAAACTCGACTAATTTCACTCTCTGCGTCTCAAAGAGCTTTCTCCTCAAGTCAACCAAATAAAAATGTAAAGGCTGAGTGAGAATTTTCTTCAAACAACACTCACATTCTCCACACATAAACAAAAAAGTATTCAAAGATATAAACAGAAAACAAGAAACCGTGTTTTAGAGACCTCTTTTCATCAGCCATGTTTCCTTTACTAAACATTTGAGAGAGTAGTTTGCATTTTGTAGCCTAGCTTGATCTAAGACTGATATGGTCCTCACCGAACCTGGAAGGAGCAGTGAAACTTCGCGTATGTCATATACCATACAGACTGATCACTGGAAAGCAGGAGTATTCAACTCATAAAACTGCTGAATTAAATGGTTACATTTGTCATCCTCCAGAAGTCATGTAGTTACCTGCCGTTCTAATGATCCACAGCCTCTTCTGTGTTTAAATATTTACCTTTCTGAATGTGCGTAACTGTGAAGGTTTCGCATGTTATTAATTGATAGGAAATGTGATTAATATTAACGCTTCCGTAAGTATAACTTTATATCCTGCCTATATGCAAATCATGAATTTTCATATTTTTCTATAGTTGTTTTTGGTTTGTTCTGGTTGATACTGATACTTAGGTCATACAACACTGAAATTGGCTGTAATAAAAGATTACTAATACAGCTCTGTGCCACTGTTGGAAGTCGTCTCCACAAGATTTTGGCTCTTCAGGAGTTTCGTACTAACGCTACGATCTGATAGTACTGGGTGATCAAAAAGTCAGCATAAATTTGAAAACTTAATTAACCACGGAATAATGTAGATAGAGAAGTAAAAATTGACACACATGCTTGGAATGACATGGGGTTTTATTAGAACAAAAAAAAACAAAGTTCACAAAATGTCCGACAGATGGCGCTGGACAGCAAAACGTCAGTGACTACGCATGACAATCGTGTATCAAAAGGAGCTGTAATGAGACAGAGAATCAGATGCGCCAGCAGTCGCAGCATGTTGACGTTACCTGAAAAGGCGCTTTTAGTGAAGCTGTGTTATCAGAACTGGGAATGTGCTAGTTCAGCGTTACTATCCTATCGCCATGGGAAGGGGATTCGAACGGGTAAAGGTCCGTTGACAAATGCAGCTGTGGCGAGAATGATTTCGAAGTTCGAAGCCACGGGTTGTTTAGACGATAAACCCCTTAGTGGCCGGCCGAGCACAAGGCGTAATGCTGCTGAGACAGTTCAGGAAGAAATGGAGACTGTAGCGGGTTCGTCTACGCATGGGGAAGTCAGCGTTCGTGCAGTCGCACGTCGCACCGGCATTCCATACACTACTGTTTGGTTGGCACTGAGGCGTATCCTCCGATGCTATCCGTACAAAATCCATCGGCATCATGAACTGTTACCTGGCGATTTAGTGAAGCGGAGGGCATTTGCGGTGTGGGCGTTTCAAAGAATGGCGGAAGATGACGATTGGTTGAGTAACATGTTGTGTACCGACAAAGCTCATTTCACTCTCCGAGGGTCTGTCAACGCCCACAACTGCAGAATTTGGGCTACCGAAAATCCTAGAAATGTCGTGGAAACTCCATTGCGCGACGAGAAAGTCGCGGTATGGGTTGGATTTACCACATCCACCGTTATCGGGCCTTTTTTCTTCGAGGAAATGCGTGATTCTGGTTTTGTAACTGCTACCGTGACGGGTGAGAGGTACGCCGATATGTTACAGAATCTCATCATCCCCAGCCTGGCTGATAAACACCTGCTGGAACGTACGATGTTTATGCTGGATGGCGCTCCACCCCACCCCATATTGCTCTCTTGTGCGTGTCGTTTGGTGATGAACGTGTGCTCAGCCGCCACTTTCGTCATGCTTGGCCTCCCAGGTTCCCAGACCTCAGTCCGTGCGATTATTGGCTTTGGGGTTACCTGAAGTCGCAAGTGTATCGTGATCGACCGACATCTCTAGGGATGCTGAAAGACAACATCCGACGCCAATGCATCACCATAACTGCGGACATGCTTTACAGTGCTGTCCACAACAGCTACTGTTGAGGAATGATGGTGGACATATTGAGCATTTCCTGTAAAGAACATCATCTTTGCTTTGTCTTACATTGTTATGCTAATTATTGCTATTCTGATCAGATGAAGCGCCATCTGCCGGACTTTTTTTTAACTTTTGTATTTTTTTGGTTCTAATAAAACCCCATGTCATTCCAAGCACGTGTGTCAATTTGTACCTCTCTATCTACATTATTCCATGATTTATTCAGTTTTCAAATTTATACTGACTCTTGATCACCCGGTGTTACGCTGTGCACGAAACTTGTGGATTTCGTGCTTCACGTTTCTCTGAGCTAGGAGATCACACAGAAAACACTCAGCCAACATACCCACGTGTCGGTAGAGAGCTAGATGACAGCCACTATATCTCGCCACTCGATTCTGACGACACTGCTACGGAGAAACAGTAAAATCTGGAGCGACCAGATGTGGTAGCAGCAGAGATGGCACTGGGAGAGGCGGACGCGGTCGTCACAATTTCTGCGGGGGAAAAGAAACACGGTCACAGGCGGACGTGCCCGGAGCTAGCAGATTCGACTCGGCAAAAACTGGCGGCCTTACTGTATGAGCCCGGCGGCTGCGGCGGCGGCTTTACAGGCAGGCACGGTTAATTTCCGATCAGTGAATGACCCTCCTCACTGCGGCCGGCAAGCGCCGAGCAACCGCGCAACAAACGGAACGAGGCCACCGCATTCCATCATCGCCAGTTTGCCGGTTACCCTCTCTGCTCACGTCCGTCACGACGGCGGCAACACTCCAGCAGGAGGACGTCTCCAATCACGATCGCTTCTCTTTGTAGCAACTACCGGCTGTAAATGGCCTCTGCCATCCAGCCAGTAAACGACAGACAGGTACTGCTGAACCAGTGCCAGCTGCAAGGAATTTCTCTGCCAACTTGTGCGAACATAGGTCACTGAGTCTTTTTTTTTCCAAAAACTGTACCTTGCAGAGCAAACTAAGGCAGTCAAGATGAACAATGAATATTCGGGGCGAGAGGAGTCTAGTTCATTTGAATTGAAAGACCAAATCTGTTAAGCAATACATGTTTCCAGTTTTCGTAAGCTGCAAGGGCACACTGTGAAATTTACGCAAGAATGATGGATTCGAAAACTGGGCAAAAACCGTGAAATTAACTTACAATATGTTTATTGAGTTTAAACTATTTGAATTACTTCCGATCATTTCAGTTAAACTACTGGCCATTAAAATTGCTGCACCAAGAAGAAATGCAGATGATAAACGGGTATTCATTGGACAAATATATTATACTAGAACTGACATGTTATTACATTTTCACGCAATTTGGGTCCATAGATCCTGAGAAATCAGTACCCAGAACAACCAGCTCTGGCCGTAATAACGGCCTTGATACGCCTGGGCATTGTGTCGAACAGAGCTTGGATGGCGTGTACAGGTACAGCTACCCATGCAGCTTCAACACGATACCACAGTTCATCAGGAGTAGTGACTGGCGTATTGTGACGAGCCAGTTGCTTGGCCATCATTGGCCAGACGTTTTAAATTGGTGAGATATCTGAAGAATGTGCTGGTCAGGGCTGCAGTCGAACATTTTCTGTATCCAGAAAGCCCCGTACAGGACCTGCAACATGCGGTCGTGCATTATCCTGCTGAAATGTAGGGTTTCGCAGGGATCGAGTGAAGGGTAGAGGCACGGGTCGTAACACATCTAAAATGTAACGTCCACTGTTCAAAGTGCCGTCAGTCCGAAAAAGAGGTGACCGAGACGTGTAACCAATGGCACCCCATACCATCACGCCGGGTGATACGCCAGTATGGCGATGACGAATACACGCTTCCAATGTGCGTTCACCGCGATGTCGCCAAACACGGATGCTACCATCATGATGCTGTAAACAGAACCTGGATTCATCCGAAAAAACGACGTTTTGTCATTCGTGCACGCAGGTTCGTCGTTGAGTACACCATTGCAGGCGCTCCTTTCTGTGATGCAGCGTCAAGGGTAACCGCAGCCATGGTCTCCGAGCTGATAGTCCATGCTGCTGCAAACGTCGTCGAACTGTTCGTGCTGATGGTTGTTGTCTTGCAAACGTCCCCATCTGTTGACTCAGGGATAGAGACGTGGCTGCACGATCCGTTACAGCCATGCGGATGAGATGCCTCTCATCTCGACTGCTAGTGATACGAGGCCGTTAGGATCCAGCACGGCGTTCCGTATCACCATCCTGAACCAACCGATCCCATATTCTGCTAACAGACAATGGATCTCGACCACCGCGAGCAGCAATGTCACGGTACGATAAACCGCAATCGCGATAGGCTACAATCCGACCTTTATCAAAGTCGGAAACGTTATGGTACGCATTTCTACTCCTTACACGATGCATCACAACAACGTTTTTCCAGGCAACGCCGATCAGCTGCTGTTTGTGTATGAGAAATGGACGTTGTAGGAGTCGCTACAGGCGACAGCCTTGTGTGAATGCTCTGAAACGCTAATCATTTGCTTATCAGAGCATCTTCTTCCTGTCGGTTAAATTTCGCATCTGTAGCACGTCAACTTCGTGGTGTAGCAATTTTAATGGCCAGTAGTGTACATTATGAAAAATTCTACTACACACTGCATTTTTCTTCTCCCTTTGCAGCAGTGCGAAAAGTACTCATCAAAGAGCTCTTGATACACCTTTTTTGCTCAGCTTGTAATTAGCCAAATAATCCACAATATTTACTCAAACTTCTCCTTACTCTATTTGCGAAATGCTGTTTGCATAAACCTGAAATTACCTCGATATTCTGCAAACATGACACAATGATCGGTCGAGGTCGTATTTACTGAGAGTGATAGATCTAGTGTGAAATATGGAGCTAGACTTACATGGAATTAAAAAAAAAAAAGGAAGAAGGCGAAAATGGGATAGTCAGGCTGGATTAGATTTCCTGATATTTCCAGTAATGAACGCAGGTGAGAAACGACGCAATTTCGCGTGTGGTGTGAAATGTTTCGTTGGTAGTTTGGTATAACTTTATTACACACAGACAGCTTGTATCGTTACCGACAAGGAATCTGCTGTGACCTTGTTGGAGGAACAATACTGGTATTAGCACGAAGGTATCTGAGGAAACCACGGAAAGGCAAAATAAGGATGGCCAGGTGTGGATTACAACCAATAGATTGCGAAACAACGAAATGGTGTTACGCCGACAGCGACGTCATTAAAGACGAGGCGTAAGCTAATGTTGGACAGAGAAATAGGTTATATGCTTTTATAAAAGGTCATTGAGTGAGTCAGATAAATCATCTGGATAACCGAACAGTTATTTGAACTCGATTCATCTCAATGCGAGCACAGTGCTCTCTCTCGTCACTGTAGTAACCCTGATCGTTACATCGTGTGAAGACAAATCATTTTCCTGCCCTTAACGCCCTTGTCTGGTGTGTCTGTGTATGTGTGGTGTGGGAGAGGGGGGTGGGAGGGGTGGGGAGTGCGGAGTAAAAGTGTAGTGTTCCCGTCATTAGACGTTCACGTAATCTGGTTTAAGAAATACGTAACAGATCTCAATCAGCATGTCTGGACAGAAAGTAGGACCTATTACTCACGATAAGGGTTAAGAGTCTTAACCTTTGCACCACAGAGGTCAGAGGCCGTCGTATCGGCTATGTGTTTATTAAACTGATCGTGTGAAGTACGTAGAAAAGGGGAAATACTTTTCTCGTATCCGCACAGCACTATTTCCTCTTATACGCACTCAGTATCATCGAGTCTCGATCGTTCAGAGAGTAGCCCACGCAGATTGTTATAGACTGTCTCCCTCTACAGATTGTTCCATCCAATATTTTTGCTACACTTATTTTCATAGAGGCGAATTCCTTAGTTCACGCGCTATTGTCCTATATTTAAAGCGGCGTACTAATATCAAATACGAGTATATCCTCCGAAAATGCTTACACTATCATCCTTTCTTTCTTCGCTGCGTCCTGATATGCGGTATTTTCCTTACACAAATAAATTACTTTATTATCTATTTCCTGTAAGAATTTGACATTATTTTCATCCAAGTAAAATATTATTTCCGAGCCTGTGTTGATCGTATTCGAAATTATTTAGCAACTCAATCTAACGGAGATTCTACACCACTAGTGTCAGCGATACAATCGTTAATATCATCGTCGACTTATCGTATTAGACTGTTTCCTTATTTCTGATTTTTCTTTCCTTTGCTTTCTCTTACGAACTTTCCTTTTCAATTTCTTTTACTTGTCAAACATTATACTAAACAGTCACTGCGATCTTGTCTTAAAATTCTGAATGTGAAATTAGTGCTGCACTGTTACCATTCTTAATAAACCTCTAATATATTTGGAATGCGTTTTTTCTTGTAAGGAATTTTTGATGAAAGTTAATTTCAATCTCTGAACAGTAACTTACCTTGGCAATATTTAACTGTATACTAATTACTACTAAAACCTTACTTTTTTAATTCAATACAATTTATTTTTCTTATATTTCTATTTTTTCTTTAACGTAAGATTTTTTAAAAACCTTCTTTTATTATTCTTCCTTCACTTAAGTTAACTGGGAGTAAAATCAGAAATTGGGTGTTATTTTTATTTAAACACTACAACAAATCTTTATTCATGAAACGCAAACTACTACATACGCCGGAGGTGTGCGAGGGTCGGTGTTTCCGACCAGGTCCCATTAACAAACTCGACTATTCGCAAATAAATAGATACTGCCACCCACGCTTTTTTTTCTATCAGAAAACATTTCATCGAAACTTGACAACTTCAGGCACTGGCTCCTGTTTAACTGAACCTCGCGAAGATTTCAGAAAAGTTTCGGCTCACAGCTCGGATTTTTCTTGAAGAAAATGACGACGCTATCACTTTTCAGATAACCGTTCCAACTATGAGGTCACTATTTTGTCCCTTTCCTACAGAAATCGGTACCTTGCTTACTACTTGGTACGTTTCCAATTCTGTAATCACTACCAGGTTTCGTAATAACCAACGATGTTGAGTCCAAAGCATCAAATAAGTCCATTGAGTCGACTCTGGGCACTCACGGATACTTTCAACAAGACACCTAATAAAAAACAGATACTAGTCAATTTGTGAGGGGTCTGTGCAGCTCTATAATATCTTCCATACAAAATAGTATTGGAAATCCGCCGACTGCCAAAATTCTCCACCAATTATGTCTTCACGACGATGACAAAAATAAAATATTCGGGTTACTGGCAACCCATCCTGAGATGTTGCGTGGTGTAAAACCGCTCTAAACAAGACGTACCAGTGACGCAATACTGTCAATGCTAACATTCACAAAATCAAACAAATTTTCTGTAGGAACCTGGGCACTCATTTAACAAGAACTAGGCCCTAACTGAATCCTGTCCGTGATAACGCCAAATGTCAGTTAAGGGGAGTCATGCCGACGTATCTCGACAATGTCAAATTGGCTATTTATAAGTCCCGCTTTCTCAGGTACTGCTGAGTACATAGTATGAGATTTTTACCATATGTCTCTTATGTTTTGTAAATGTATTGCTCTACAATTACTCTAAAATAACAGAAAAATGTTATGAATTTTTTCCTAAACATATAATTTTTTCATGTAAATTTTCACAATTTTAATTTAGTGAATTTTAACTATTAGAGTAGACCTACAGCACGGTACTATCCATGTTATATGGCAAATAATTCATAGGTGTAGATTAAAAAGTTTCTGAGAAAAAGTGGCATTACACTGAAAAATTTCATTTTGAGAAAATTGCGTTTTAAGAAAAAAGTTTTAACACACAGCCAACTCATACACAATATGTTACAATCCTTCTAGTTGGTAATCCTCATCTCATTCTCATCTTTCTCACCCAATACTGCCCTCCTTTTCTTGGATCTGGCGCCGCGCGGAGTGGCCACGAGGTTTGAGGAGCCATGTCACAGATTGCGTGGCCCCGCCCACCGGAAGTTGGAGTCCTCCCATCGGAATGGGTGTGTGTGTTGTTCTTAGCATAAGTTAGTTTAAATAGTGTGTAAGTCTAGGGACTGATGACCTCAGCAGTTTGGTCCCTTAGGAATTCACACATTTGGGTCTGGCTTCTTTTGATACATTGTTTACTGAACACTCTGCCTTCGTGATTCGCAGTTGGTCCAAGTCCATCACACTTTTAGTAACCATTATGAATTCCAAGATGCTCCAGAACCTGTAGTCTCCCTGAACAGCCATCATTAAAAGTAAGAGTAGCGTCAAAAACACCAAGTTCGAAGACTGACTTTCCGATAAAAACATTTTTTGGTATCCTTGACCATATGACATTGTTAAAAGTTTCGTTAGCATTTTGTGTTCTGCATTTCAGACGTTTCTTCAACAGCTATCGGTGGGCAAGATCTTGAAATACATGTTTCATGACAAGCACAGCAGCATTTGATACACTAATTTTGTGTGAGGAAGTCTCTAATTTATCTTCCTCTTTTGCTTTTGGATATTTACACCACTTATTGGAACACAGGCTGTGGACTTGTTCATCATCTGTAGACAGCTTTTGGAAGTAAATTGCCCAAATAGCTCTCTTCATATCATCTAAACTATGCTGTTTCTTCTAATAGCTATACCTTAATATTGTGTAATTAGATCAATTTGTTTATCAGTCAGTCGACGGCTTATACTTAGAGTATCTGATAACTTGGTACTTCCCAGTTGCTGTTTTAGTCAACGCAGATTCGTGCCCATCCTCTTCTGTACATGATTGATACGTTCTAGTTTTATAATTGTCAAGTCACCACAGGTTTTACTGTCCACTAGTGCTTTATACGATCGTGAGTTTCCATCCCCGAGAAAACTCATGTAGCAAACAGCACGTTCGCGTTGGGAACGTTGGATCATTTTCACTGCAGAAGCATCCTTCATCTCACCACTAGTTCCATCATAGTTTATGTAAATTTGCTTTCCAGTAGTCTTACCTGCCTGCCTAAAACCCTGATAGTACTTGGTCATCACATCTACATGTAACACTTTCACATTGTCGATACTTATAATAGATGCACATGAATTCTTCGACTGGCAGCCTCTTTTTTGTCAAGATCCATCGAATGATATTGCTATGTCAGAACTACCATTTTCTGCTACAGCATCTACTACAGCAGTAGTCATTGACTACATAGCATACGTCTTGACACTACTCCTTATTACAGAATTATGTTTGATAGATTTTGTAGGGGGATTAGGGAGGTTGAGCAAGCCACAAAATACGTTACCAGCTGAAGTCCATAGACTTAGGTTAGTGCCAAACTGTCCATTCTTTACACTTATTTCTAAAGTCTGGAAAGTTTTTTCGCTTTCACAGCTCAAACAAATTATTTTCAAAGTGCACACCAGACCATTGCGTTGAAATAACTTTTCAGAAATTTCAGTTTCCCCTCCGCATATACGACAACACACGTTTCACATCAAGCAAAAATAAGTATACACAGATTAATAATTATGTTGCAGTCTGTTTGACTGACTGTAGCTGCATTGTGTTTTTCGTCATTTCCCAGTAGTTTTTTCATGCATGCACTCGGTGGAGTAGAAGGACTATCACTATTTACAGCTAAATTATCACGTCCTTCTGCGCTAGCTACTCTTTTTATTGCCGCTATATTTGTTCTGCAGTACCTATTTTTTTCTTAACTGTGGGCCCTCACAACGCCCGCCTCTTTGCCTAAATGATTCCCACTGAATAAGTCTAACATCATGTCAAAATATCTAGGTGTGCACTAAATCACACATCGGTATTTGGACACAGCTTTCAGTCATTTTCAGGAGAGAGTTGTTGTTGTTGTTGTTGTTGTTGTTGTGGTGGTGGTGGTGGTCCTCAATCCAAAGACTGGTTTCATGCAACTCTCCACGCTATCCTTCTAAGCCTCTTCATCTCCGAGTAACTACAGCAAACTACATACACTGCTTGCAAAAAAAAGCGAAACACTCAGACGACATGATCGGATATAAATGTAACTTCATACACGTACACACCTACGGTGGGTATATTTATGATTATAACTGCAATTCTCTGCGCCAGGTAGAACGGTCATCAGTGTGCATTAATTTTGTTCATGTTTAGTGTCATTTTCAGGGTTGGCAGGTATACAGATCAGAAAAAGTCTGAAAAGCTTGAAGGAGTGTTGAGGGGAGGTTGTGCTGGGAAATTGTTAAGAAAAAATTCGATACGTTGCGCAGTTTCAGAGTAATTTGGTATTGAAGCTAGCCAATCAGATCGTTGCGCGCGCAAATTCAAACACTTGTACACGCGAAAATGCGGTAATGCACAGACACCTGTGGGTCTATGAGTTACCACTTATTGAAATGCTCATTACCAATTTAAATGTGCTTTTTTGGGATGTGTTGAATTTAAGGTAGGTGAGCAAAAGCTACGTTTGTTCGGTCGGAGAACACGTTTAGCGACACCACCTCTGGTAGGTTGCTTGAAGGTGTACGGGTGATGAACTGGTTGTCTCACTTCAATTCTGAATGAGTCGGAAACGGCACAATGCGTCGGATTTTTTTCGTAAATCATTTCTCAGTATAACCTCCCCTGCAACAAACACCCTCACATACTTTTGAGACTGTTTCTGACGACCCTGGCCTAATCGTATCATAACATTCCACCTTGTGTTTCAAATGGAGGTATTCACACAGGCCGTTAATGGACCGTCACATGGCGTCCCGTGTCCGCCCCTGGTAGCTGTGTGGTCAGCGCGACGGAATGTCTTACCTAACGGCCCGGGTTCGATTCCCGGCTGGGTCGGAGATTTTCCCGGCTCACGGACTGGGTGTTGTGTTGCCCTTATCATCATCATTTCATCCCCATCGACACGTAAGTCGCCGAAGTGGCGTCAATTCGAAAGACTTGCACCAGGCGAACGGTCTACCTGACGGGAGGCCCTAGCCACACGGCATTTCCATCGCGTCGCTGCACGGTTTCGCGGGAAGAAAGTTTTTCGGCGTCGTCTGCGAACATCGTTAAGTTAACCTTCGTTTCACCGCGCTCATTCCAGTTGTAGTAGTGGACTTCGTGCGTTTGTTTGTTCTTACTCTTTATTTTAAGATTGTACTTTATATTCGTGGCAAATTGCATATGTTCGATGACGACTTGGATTTTTTTTTTACCACAAGCGAGGTCAAATAGGTGAAATCGAAAAATTTTTTAGGTTTTATAACAGAATAGAGCTAAAATACCCACAATGTACATAAATAAGAATACAAGTTGATGAAACAATTTTCATTAAATGACACTTTAACTGAAAAAGTCAGCTCTAATGAAGAAGAAAAATACAGGTGTTTACGCTGTTATTAGTTACATAACGGAAAAAAACATGATGGATAAATAAACAAGCTCTGTTTATTCTCTTATGAATATTTTATGATGCGTTTATAAGTATTAACATGTTTTCACCAGTAAATAAAAGTCGATTTTTGAAATTTTTTTCACTTCTCAGCTCTTTAATACACAAAATTGACCAAGGACGTACGTTGTGGAGTTTGCTTTGAGCATTAATAAATTTTAGCGTTGTTAATTCCTAAATTCCTATATTACACTCCAACTCTTTGTATTACGGATGGTAACTCATAACCTCATTTTCACCGTTCGCTACACGGCTAAGCGACCTGATGTGATGCGATGTGACGGACAGTGTGAATACACGATGACATGACAGTGCCGTGACACGACGTGACGTGACGGCCGGTGTGAAGCGGCCTTGAGAGGCGCAGACAGCCTCACATGTTCAGTGATCAATGTCAAAGACGTGGAGATACCGCGTACTCGCCTGGAGAGCCTTATCAGCACCTGACAGAGTATCAAAGAGGCCTCAGTTTAAGTCTCCACATCACCAGCTGGTCGAATCGTTCAGTGTCTAAATTTGTGGGGCACTCTGATGTGACAGTGGCTCCATGTTGGATTGCATGGAAAGGCGAGGGCAGGCATACTCGTCCTCAAGGTAGCGGTCGACCGCGTTTGGTCACCACAAGGGAGGATCATCGTATTGTGCACCAAGCACATCTTAATCCCTTCACATCGCCGCCTGCCATCCGAGAGCACGTAATGGATTCGCAGCAACATTCTGTACCAGCATGGACCATTACCTGAACACTAGAAATAGCCAGAATAGGAAATAACCGTTCCATGCGAAAGCTGCCTTAACACCACAGCACAAACGGCTGCGTTCGGAATGGGGCTGTGACTGGAAAACGTCGCCAGCTTATGAATTTCGTCCGACTGTGGTCAGCGAGCAATCGAGGTATTATGCTACGCCGGATAACCATCGTCGGAGAGTGTGGCGACGGCCTGTGGGAGAGGTACCATTCTTCCAGCGTTTTTGAGAGTCACAGCTATTTTATAACTGGCATCATGGCATGGGGAACTACCGGGCATGACTTCAGGTCGCGGCTGGCAGTGATTGAGGGAACTCTGGACAAAGGTAAGTCAAGGACTTACTGTGTCCTCACGTATTACCTCTATGCGACACTATCGTGGTGTCATTTTTCAACAGGACAATGTGTTGTTGAGGTACTCCCG